>NC_046372.1:34931594-34979924 GCF_011125445.2 Fundulus heteroclitus
CGTTTATGAGTCATGTAGTGGCGCGCTAAATGACTAGATGGTGCAATAATGTGAAAATCTTACACATTGGGGCTTTAAAGCACAATAATCAAAACAAACGCTTGATGTGATGTCCGAAATTTCAAAACAGACAATATTTGCAAGGAAACATTTTCTTCAGACTTTTTCTTTCAAAATGTTTAGCTTTATTTCAAAGAAAATAAAGACAACAGCTACAAAACTTAAAAACTGAACAGTGACCGATACAAATAAGATAATGTAAGTAAAAATAAATACATTTCAAAATGTGTAATTCAGTTGCAGAGGCACAAGTGAATGCATACAAACTGTGACGAGGGAAGTAGGAATAAGTTAGGACTGAGACATAATGGGTAAACGAAGCAAACTCCAAATGGCTCGGAGCTCACGACAAACCAATAGAAAACAAACAAACTTGTAGCTTCTGGTAACTTCATTACCTCTCACCCTCATATTCAAAAAAGTGATGAGACGTTTTTAAAGCTGATATTGCAGTCCAACAATACTTGATACCACGCACGGGCCAGTGACCAGTGTCAGGGTTTTTAAAAGCTGGCTTCAAAAACTGCTAAAATATTCATTCATTTAACCGCCTCCACAATTTACCCTCCCTTAAATAAGATACCAGGGAAAGTGCCGCAGTAAGCTGAGTTTAAAAATAGCATAGTCAGTATTGTTTCACCCCAATTTGATGCTTTCCACTGCCAGTCAGCTGGCTGAAAGAACAGCACGAGACTTTTTCATCAAATAGAAGAATGACAAATTTGGCAGTTTTAAAATAAAAGGGGAAATTGGATAATGTGATGCATTTATGTTTAAAAAGGCCGGCAATATTCTGATCTTGTAAAAACAACTTTTTTTCCTCAATTTTGTACTATGAGAATCACAAACTTGCCTACGCCTGCTTCACACAACCCATATTTTCAGCTGTATTCAGATGCTTCAGAGCTCCAAAAAAAACCTCATAATGTTGTAAGCACTTTTCAAAGAGAGGCAATTTAAAGGATATATTCAAGGAGAATTTTTTTTCTTTCCACATTTCTTATGTCAAACTTCACTAGGTGAGCTGTGTTTACCCAAGCATTTCATGTCACGTTAGCCTGTTGCTGCCCTCTCGCCTGGATGACTTAGCAGCTGGTGGAGAATTTTGTTGGTGCTCTTTGTCTTCTTGGCCGTTAAACTGCAGCTCTGAAGGTTTTCGAGCGACAAAGAAGACGCAGTCATAAACGTACCTCAGCATAGAGCAACTGTTCTCAGTGTACGTTGTCTGCATAGACTCTTTTTCCACCTGTAATAGATAAAAAAACACTGCTTTTCTACCATAATGTTGGTTTTGGAAAAAAACAGAATGTCATCACATTAAATAATAGAATTTACCTCAAAAATGAAGCCATATTTTACCATTGCTGTCCTAATGTCGTCGTAGCTAAGTTCAATAGAGAGCTCGTTGGCTATATTCTCAAAGTGATACAGCAGTGGGCCTTAAAGACACAGGACACAGATGGATTAATTTCTGCAACCATATGTTAGCAAGTCATAGATTTAAGTTGAACACAAATTACTCCAAATCAGCAGTGACAATAATGTACTTTATTTCAAGAGGCATTTTTAAAAACATCAGACTTGCAGGGATAGCAAAAGCGTATTGTGTTTTACTTTTCAAAAATTCAATATCAAGATGTGATAAAAATCCCCATCTCCTATCGGCCGCTACCTTCAGGCATCGGCACAGCAGATCATTTGCCTAAATCTCACCAACATGTCACCTGTGACACTAACCTTCTTGAAATCCTCCTTTAATACAGTAATCCTTCTCTTTCCCTCCTCACTGGCAGCTCTATATTCAACATCCTAGGTCTAACATATCGATTATTCCTTCCCTGCACCATCATAGCCTTGCCACTCCATCTTTCTGTCAGAATGAGATGTTCTTTTGACAGGAGCTTATTTCTAGTTGTGACTATTCAAGTCACACTCAAAAATCTCATCTCCAGCAGCTCCTCTTGTATTTTGGTCTGGGCCACCATCTCCTCAGCATCCATCAAAGCAAGTTATCCACCATCTGGTAAACCACCCACTTTACTCTTGCAGTTATTTGATACTCCTCTCAATTCACTTCCTATATCTTTACTCTCCTCCTTACATTGCTCTCATGGACCGACACGGCCTAGTTTACTAAAGAGACTTAAACTCGTGCACTTTCAATATCTTTACTCCAAGATTCTTCTACCCATCTCTCAGTCCTCTTCTCTCAAGAGCATATTTCCAGACTATCACCTGATCCTTACTCTCAATACAGATCAAAATGTCAGAAAGGTGTCATTATTATATTTTTTTATTTGTTTTTTTTTTCTTTATCTTCAGATGAACAAATGAAAAAATTCTGTGAAATTGTTCTTTCATCAATCCTGCTAGCAAACAGTTGTGGCCACTTTCCTGTGTGCTGCTTCCCAACTCTGTAAGCTGCAGGAAATTAGACTTCCCTGACAAAGTCACCCCAAAAGGAATCAAAGTGAGGTTTAAGTGAACAACCCCAAACACAGCAGCAATAAGTTCAAGACTAACAAGATGTCCAATTGTAGGCATCTTTTAAACGACACCAACTAGATAAGATCCCGGATCAGTGACTGGCTTTTCTGCAATTTTCTGGTTTTAAACAAAAATAACAAAAGATACCTTGTCATCTGGTTGCCAAAATCAATTAGTTGCTTATTTTTGCCCAGTAACCAAATCCAATGTAAACAATTCTAGAAGTTACAATTGACTGCTCGTTGGTCTTTGACTCACAAATCTATTTCGTGTTCCTGTTTAATTCATTTTAGAAACATTTAGAATATGGGCCGTGGACTTCTGAGCAAATGTAGAGAACAGTATTCATACATTTGTGTCATTGCGTTTAGACTACCATAATGCTTTTTACCCGTCTGGAGAAATAATACATTTCACGCCTGCAAGCTGTTCAAAAGGCAGCATCCAGACTATATCTAGCAAACGCTCTCACATCACTTCAGTTTTATGCTTCCTAAACTGGCTCCCAGTGGATTTTAGAATTCAATTCAAAGTACTTTTCTGTTTACGGGGCCTTGAACTACCAGGTTTCTAACCATTCCTGCCATCTTTTAGCTAAACTAGCCTTCGATTCTACGCCCAGTATCTCCTGGTTGTTCCTCGTACAAGGCCAAAATCTAAGAGGGACTGGGCCTTTCAGTTTGTAGCTCTTAAACTGTGAAAAAAACGTTTTTAAAAACCACCAGAAAATTATCTTCTACTAGGCTTTTATGCCATGATTTTATTGTGCATTTTTTATCCTTGTTTTTATAATACATAATGTTGTAAGGCGCTTTCTGACTTTGTGTCTGTGAAAGGCCTTTTTATATTTAAGCCCTACTTACAAGCTTCAGTAAGTTAAAGATTGCCACAGCAAAATTACAAAGAAAACTGACTCAGATTTTCACTATTGGTTATGTGAAACCCTCATTAATCCAAAGACAGAAAACAATAAGCTTGGAGCATGTCAAACAGCACAAGTTTCAAGACATGTTTTTAAATGTCAAACACAGAGGTGAGAAAGTGATCATTTGAACGTGTTTTGTTTTGGGACCCGAGCACGTTGTAGTGATCCTGTTGATGAAAAAAAAGCTATTGTGTAAACCGGAGTCCTGCTTAGTCAGTCGTGAGAAGCAAGATGTGCAGCAAGATTCAAGAGGTTAATCGTTATATACACAATAAAGACACAGAGACTCAGAGAGTGCAGTTAAATACTTGCTTGTTTTCTCCAAACATAAATACTGAGAAAACTAAAATACTAATAGCTACAAATTACTAAGAATAAATAAAATACTAAAAAACAAACTGAAATACAGTCATCTGAGGTCATCTGTTAACACCGAGTTAATGTTAAAGAACATATTTAACATTATTTTTCATATTTCTTTCACAATGATCTGAAACGGTAATACGTTCATTTGCCAAATGAATCCCTGAAGCTCTTTCTTTTAAAGATGACTTAAAGCTGTCGACCTCTCAGTAGGTAAATGAATATGCTGGAAAATCAGCTTTTCAGATATAAAACCCAGTATTTATAAATGGCTCTAGTCGACCTACGTTTTCTCTTAATAGTAGACTCACCAAGGTTTATCCATACTCCTCCAGGCTTAAGAATTTTCCAGATAGTGTCCACATACTCCAAGACATTATTAGCTGTGTCAATAAAGAAGCAGGTTGCCACACAGTCCCAGCACTCTGAGAGGAACACATGAGACCACCAGGTTTACGCCAAGCACTGCTTAATCACATATTCATTCATTTATAAACATAAAAAATTCACCTTTGATCAAGTGAGCTAAACAGCTGTATGTAAAACTGGGTTTAAATAAGGTATTTGCCAACCAAATAAACTTCTTTTCAGATGTTAAAATAAGTCTGCCTTCATGTCATCGTTAACATACCTGGTTCACTATAAACCTCCACGAAGTCCCCCGCTACCATGGAGAAGTCTGTATTAAGCGGCAGACTCTGAGGATTAACGTCGGGGAATCTGATTGGTCGCGTTTGGTCGGAGGATTTCTTGTTGTTGCTGAACTGGTGGATCCAGGGATACAGGGTCAGTTCATTCTCCGTCTCACACCTGAGTGGACAAAGTTCAAACTCATCAGTGAAATGTGGATGCAGCAATAATCAGAGTTTCAGTAAGTTAACTGAAAACCTTCTAAGACCTTTTCAACGTCGAGATAATTTACATTTAAACCCTACATGAATAGCAAAAATGACTTAAGATAACTTCACTTAACTTATTTAAATAACTAAAGGTCTATTTAAATTCATGCTTTTTGGGTTTAGAGTTTATTGCCTTTACGACTAGGCTTCCTAACTTAATTACTTTCTTCCAGAACACAGTAAGCTTTGTAAGGTTTTGTTGATGGACAACAGGCTTTAGCCAATTATTAAAAACTCTGACAAACTCTTGCTCCTCCTGCTCTGTGCTCAGCCTCTGCCTTTACAGCTTGCATGTAAATGAACCGCACCACCGGCCAATCACAGACAGATCTTTTTCATCCAATCAGTGTATTCCTTGCAAATACAATATTTGAATGCATGAAAACAACCAATAACAACAGGCAAATCAAAATTCTGCACCAAGTGGCAGACGTTACAAAACGGTCAGATTTGAGAAAAACAAAACAATAAAAGAAAACACTTGAACTTTGCACCCTAAGAATTTGTTGTTTTGCTACAGCTAAATACCAGCTAGATTACTTAGAGCTAGAAATCAAAGGAAGAAAAAAAAGAAAGATTGGCACCCATTACTTAAAATGAGCAAAAAATTAAAAAAATAAGAGTGAAAAAATGCAATAAGGAGCAAACATATAAATTAAAAAAGGTTACTAAAGATATTTAAAACCTAGTATAAAAGAAACAGATATGCTTAAAATTTTGGGTCTAAAAATGACCAATTTGAATTTAAAACTTAAAGAAACTGAATACTCTGGACAGTATGAAGTGAGAGGCCACTGCCACGTAGCTGTTTTTACCTAACGTGCACCGACTGATTATGAAGGCATGCTGTTTCTGCTCAGAAATATGAAAACTACGTGTAGAAATAAAGAAATGCAAAGATGTTTAACAGCCCAGTGATGTTCGCCCAAGGAAAAAAAGGTTCAATGCCTTTCTGTGTGTTACCTGTTGAGCACAAAGTTTGAGGAGAAGAGCATGAAGAAGCTCCATTCGTTGCCCTGGCATGCGTACCCCAGCCGAGCTATCTCCCAGGCAAGTCGACCAAGCCCGGCACCAGGAATCAGCACACTCACCCTAGACACATCACTGATATAATAAAGTGCACAAAATGCACACATCACACAGAAAACACTGACATATTTTTTTTTAATGGCCTGTTAAAACCATATAACACTAAAGTTAAATTGGTGTGTTTTAGCTGAAAAGGCATGCATGTAGCTGTAAAAGTGAGCAAGTAAACGTCCTACTATTGGTCACTCGGGAAGAGCCTCTGGATCTCTTGGATGATGGGTTTGTAGCAAGAGTCCCTCTCTGCCTGGCCTGTTTCACTCCAGTCTCTGACAAACTGCTTTATGGTGGACTTTAGTTTGTCCATGTCAAACGTAGAGGATGGACGAGTCTTCCTCGGATCCTCCTGATAAAATAAAAGAGAAAACGGCTGCACAGAACTTTCAGGGAAGAGCACATTGAATTTACGTCAAAGAGGAGGGTTAAAGGGTCTTAAATTAAATACACTTTTGAAATAAATGTGAATTTAAAATGACATAAATCAATGTCCCATTAAATTATTTAATGTAACATTTATTTGGTGTACCATTAAAAATGTAAATATACAATTTTAATGAGTACATTAAATAAGTAAAAGTTTTTTTTTAAATAATTTAAATATACATAAAATATGTCACTCTGCATTTATTTATTTCATGCCACCCGTGCTGTATGGAGGGCCAACTCTGTTGAAAATAAGTATATAAATTATTGCTGAATAAATATAGTACATAAATATAACATGCACAAAAATACAGCAAATAAACGTGGGCACAGTCAATAGGTTGTCAGTGAGCTGAGGCATTCAGCAACTTTATTTGAAAACGCTGTAATTCCTGACTATAATTTGTTTTGTGGAGGCTTTGGCAGAACGTGTGTGGAAATAGAGATGCTTAACTTTTGTTCAAAAGTGAAAGAATTCAGTAATTGGGTTACAACAGAAAAAAATTCTTATTTTTCTCCTGTGGTATCATAGCCTTCATGATTGTTGGAATGTTTGCCTAATGTGAGGATGATCACGTCTGTGTAAACCCGATTCATATAACCTTTAGCGCTCAATATAGAACATTCTCTTAGACTGTTTCCAGAGTTCTGACGAAAATACTATTTGCTCTGATTGTCGCACATCTCCAGAAGTTCTGTCTGCTTCAACCAAAAACCCACTTTCCCCGAGTCCATAACTGAAAACAGCTGTCTGCTCTATTATAATACACATCTTTGTTTCTATTAATGGATCTTATGAAACAGACCCCACATGTGATCAAATAATAACAATAATAATAATTGATACTTTATTCATCTCACAATGGAGATGAATAGCCCACTGTGGGTCACCCGGGGAGCAATCAGGGATTAAGGGTTGGGATTGAACTGGGTACTTGCAACCTTCTCAGAGTGCAAGCGCGCTGCTCTAACCACTAGGCCGCCACTTCCCTCTCTGCCTGCCTATGACAAGCACTGAAGAAAGCCACACAGTGACTCGATTCCTACCTACTTCTTGACTTAATGAAAAATCTGATCCTGTGGAGGAGTGAAAATGACGACACAAAGGATGTAGGTTTGAACAGCTCTTTACTCGACTCCAACTGAGAGCAACTGTACAGAAAACCATATATATACACACCAACGAACAAACATATTTCTCCTCACTACAACTTCTCCACTGAGTGAGAGTGGAGCCCCCTAGTGGTCCGCCACATATGCCCCCCCCGAACACTCAGTAGGGTAAAATAACAAACTAATCCAGATTCGTGCGTTTCAATAAACGTCCAAAACGGCTGAACTTGGGCCCTGTAGGATGATCCTGGGACATCCGTGCCTGAGGACGAAGGCGACATGGAGGGGCTGCAGGGGGGTTGAGCTCCGATAAATGAGGATCTCTGGAGGAAGAACAACGGTCCATTAAAACAGTGGAGGGGGGTCTTCCCCTGCGAGGAGCTTGGGCCGTTACCACCTGATCGTCCGCCAAGACATGAGCGGGTTTGAGCCTGTCAACACAGATAGTTTCCTTACGCCCTCCCAAATCCAAAAGAAAATGTTTAGGCCCTGGTTCAAGGACTCTGAAAGGGCCATCATACAAAGGTCGTAGGGGTGTTCTGTGCGCATCGTGTCGAACGAAAACAAATTTAGAGTTCTCTAAGTTCTCAGGAACAAAGGACTGGGGCAAACAATGGTGAACAGGGGTGGGAACCTGAAAGGAGTCTCCCTGAGGGAAAAAACGTTGCCCAAGTGGACCGAACTGTGGCGCAGGGGAATCAGGTAAAAACGCCCCAGGGACACGCAGGGGCTGACCGAAAACCAGTTCAGCTGTGGAAGCACCAAGGTCCTCTTTAACGGCTGAACGCAAACCAAGCATGACCCATGGAAGGCGGTCAACCCAGTTTCCATCAGTTAAAGAAGCACGGAGCGCAGCTTTCAAAGACCTGTGGAACCGCTCACACAACCCATTAGCCTGCGGATTGTATGCAGTGGTGCGGTGGATCTTGACCCCCAGACCATCAGCCATGGCAGACCAAAGCTCTGAAATGAACTGTGGGCCCCTATCAGAAGTAATGTCAGAGGGGGGGCCAAAACGTGCAACCCAGGTGGACAGAAAAGCCCGGGCCACCGCTGCTGACGTTGTAGATGACAGCGGAACCACTTCTGGCCACCGGGTTGTACGATCGATCATGGTCAGGAGATGTGTGAAACCCTGTGATGGAGGAAGGGGACCCACAAGGTCTACATGCACATGATCAAACCGCTTGTCAGGGATGGGAAACGGTTCCAAAGGTGCTTTAGTGTGCCTCTGGACCTTAGCACGCTGGCACTGAACACAGGCTGCAGCCCATTCTCTAACCGTTTTGCGCAGTCCAGTCCAAACGAATTTAGAACCAACCAGTTTGACGGAGGCCCTAATGCCGGGATGCGAGAGGCAGTGTAACGTGTCAAAAACCCGGCGGCGCCACGAAACAGGAACCAGAGGGCGGGGACAGCCAGTAGAAACATCACAGATCAGAGGAGGACCACCTTCCTGCATCTGTCTTTCCTCCAGCTGGAGGCCCGTGGACCCAGTCTGTAGCGCAAGGATGTCTGCATCACTGCGCTGGTCTGCAGCCATAGCAGAAAAATCGATCCCGACATAAACTGGGCAGATCAGCGCACGAGACAGACAGTCAGCCACTAAGTTGGACTTGCCAGCAACATGCTGAATGTCAGTCGTGAATTCAGAAATGGCGGCAAGGTGGCGTTGCTGTCGTGCGGACCAGGGGTCGGATGTTTTGGACATGGCAAAGATGAGGGGCTTGTGGTCCACAAAGGCAGTAAATGAGCGGCCCTCCAGAAAATATCTAAAATGGCGTGTAGCCAGGTAGAGAGCAAGCAACTCTCGATCAAAAACGCTGTATTTCCGTTCATTATCCCGCAAAGTACGGCTGAAAAAGGCAAGTGGCTGCCAAACACCAGAGACACGCTGCTCCAAAACCGCCCCCACAGCCACGTCAGATGCATCAGTTGTCAGAGCGATCTGTGCTGACTGGGAAGGGTGGGCCAGAAGAGCAGCGTCGGCCAAAGCAGACTTAGCGCCACCAAACGCCTGGAGGCGTTCAGGGACCCAGTCGATGCTGTCGGTGGCTTTTCTTTGTTTGAGCGCACTGTAAAGCGGCTGCAGAAGTTGTGCTGCTTTGGGGATAAAGCGGTTGTAAAAATTAACCATCCCCAAGAACTCCTGCAGGGCTTTAACCGTCTGGGGGCGGGGAAAATCGGCCACCGCCTGAACTTTCTGTGGCAATGGGACCGCACCACTGGCAGAAATGCGGTGGCCCAAAAAATCCATGACCGGCAACCCAAATTGGCATTTTGCGGGGTTGACAATCAGGCCATGTGCCGCCAAACGTTGAAAAACCTGACGTAGGTGGGACATGTGCTGTTCGGCCGAGCTGCTGGCCACAAGGATGTCGTCCAAATATACAAAAACGAAGGACAACCCACGCAGAACGGAATCCATCAACCGCTGAAATGTTTGAGCTGCACCTTTAAGGCCGAATGGCATGCGTAAAAACTCAAACAGGCCAAACGGAGTGATCACCGCGGTTTTAGGGATGTCCTCAGCTCTCACAGGAACCTGGTGATAACCCCGCACCAAATCCACTTTAGAAAAAATGGATGTCCCGGAGAGATGGGCAGAGAAATCCTGGATGTGGGGGATAGGATAACGGTCGTTCTCTGTGACGTTATTTAGACGACGGAAATCCCCACAAGGCCGCCACTGGCCGTCCGACTTGGGCACCATGTGCAACGGTGACGCCCAGGGGCTGTTGGAGCGCCTCACGATCCCTAAACGCTCCATGTTGGCAAACTCCTCCCGCGCAACAGCCAGCTTTGCCGCGTCAAGGCGGCGCGCGCGCGCAAACACTGGAGCGCCGGTTGTGGGGATATAATGCTCTATCCCGTGCTTTGTGTCTGTGTTTGAAAAATTGGGGAGAGTCAGAGAGGGAAAATCTGACAATAAATGCTGGAACGCGTCCCCTGAAGCTAAAAAATTAGTGTGTACTAACGGCCCAGCTCCTCGCGTTATACAAGGCAGTGAAGAAAAAGACACAGCGTCAATTAAACGCCGGTTTGCAACGTCCACAAGCAGGCCGTGAGCACAGAGGAAATCAGCCCCTATGATGGGGACAGAGCTCGCAGCTACTACAAAGTTCCACTGGAAGTCACGTCCATTGAAACAGACAGTCACCAACCTTTCTCCGAATGTTCTGATGGGAGAACCGTTAGCGGCGGTCAGCTGGGGACCGCAGCCCTCAGCAAGCCTGTCGGAGCCCGCCGGGGGAACGAGGCTCTTCTGCGAACCTGAATCCACCAGAAAATGTCTCCCCGATCGCGAATCCTCAATAAAGAGCAACCTCTCCTTATCGCCGACGGCCGCGGCTGCTAGCAGGCGTCGGCTTGGTCGTTTCCCGGCGGCTTGAAGCTGCAGGGCGGGAGGCAGCGCCGCGCCCTGACGCCGAAGCGCTGATGGTAGAAACAAAAAGCCGGCTTCTGGCGTTTCCTGGTGGCGATCGCTGCCATCACCGATGGCTGATCGACCGCTGAAGACGGCGAAGGCTCAGAAAAAGCTGCCGTAGGTTCCTTGGCCAGCGACTGGACCGTGAAGGTCCTGGAAGCCAGGAGGATGCGATCAGCTTCCTCAGCCAGCGAGCGGTAATCCTTCTCCCGCAGCAAGGATGAGTTAGCCAGAGCGATCCGCACCGGAGCCGGGAGTTGTCGCAGGAACAGGTGGATGAAAAGAAATCCGCCTTCGTCGTCACCCAGCAAGGACAGCATACTTTCCATGAGCTCCAAAGCTGAGCCATCTCCTAACCCCGAGAGAGAAAGCAGCTTCTCGGCGCGTTCTGCGTCGGACAGGGAGTAACGGCGGAGAAGCAGGTGTTTGAGCGCGCTGTACTTTCCGTCCGCGGGAGGGTTGCGAAGCAGGGTCATCGCGCGCCTGGTGGATGGTGGATCCAGCGCTGAAACCACATAGTGGTACCTTGTGTCGTCCGATGTGATTCCACGAAGAGCAAACTGTGCTTCGACGTGGAAGAACCATGATTGCGGATCATGTAGCCAGAAATCCGGAATCTTAACGGCCACAGCAAAAGAAGCCGGTGGAGGTCCACCAGAGACAGCGATCGGCTGTGAGGAGCTGGGCAGGCCATCAGATGTGGACATGTTGGCTCACAGGGGTCACCAATGTGGAGGAGTGAAAATGACGACACAAAGGATGTAGGTTTGAACAGCTCTTTACTCGACTCCAACTGAGAGCAACTGTACAGAAAACCATATATATACACACCAACGAACAAACATATTTCTCCTCACTACAACTTCTCCACTGAGTGAGAGTGGAGCCCCCTAGTGGTCCGCCACAATCCAACAGATCCTCCAGAGTTGAGAAAAATGTTGAATGTAACTTTATTTCATGGTATTTTTTTACTAAATATTGTCCCTTTTAACCCCCTCACATATGATAAACAGTGTGTGTCTGGACTCTTGAGTGCTCCCTGTTTACAGCACTCACTCTTCTTGAACGAGACTGAAGCATTTCCTCTTACTCTGTACAAACAAATCCCAATCCAGGTAAGTAAAACGCCGGCACTCAAAACTATTTTTTCTTTAAAAAGCTGTTTTCAATTGGCCATTCTAAACAGATTAGATTTTGACATTTGGAGACGGTACCAAAGGGCGAGGTATGAGACTGTATAAATGCCTAGTCTGCGAGGGATCTTATTCTTGATTGATCAGAGCTTTAAAAAAAATCCCCTATCATCTGATCTACCCTCACTAAAAGAGCAAGGTGACTTTTCAAGGTTAAGATGTCAAACAGAAATAATTAAACAATTCCTTCACCAAGGACAGACATCAACAAAAACTATCAAGTAGAAGCTATCCGGAACAACAAACTTGTGCAATCCTCCAAACGCTCCCTAAAACCGTCAACAGCAACAAAACAAACACACACACACACACACACAAGTGACACTCAAAGCTCGGCTGAAACGCTGCTAACCTTAAATTTAGGACCTACCCTTTCCCCATATTCCACGTTCTCAAACATGTGAAGGCTGTTGTGGACGATGGCGTCCAGAACCTCTTGGTTGTGTTCGGCGCACTGCCTGATCCGGCCCAGGTTGGACGGAACACCGGGCAGCAGCCTTTGGTGTCTTGGCGAGAGGCTCTGAAACTGTCGCTCGGCCCGTTTGACCTGCTCCTGGACATGGTACCTGGAGGGAGAAAGATAAAAGCAGGACGCCAAGCGCTCAAAAGCTACACTCTATGAACCGGAGTGGTTTTTGTATTGTTCCCGAGTCTTTCTCTTGTTAGCAAAACACAAACGTCAACAAACTGCGAGTTACTGCTCGCTGTCTTATTGTTTTTCGTTTGTAAAACATTTTTATTGTACCTGTAAAATCTAAACGCATCGATAATTCTCCAGAAGTGCTGCCTTTCCAGCTTGGCCTCCTCCTCCGGGGTGTATTTTTTTCTTTCTTTGTGAAAATGTGCTCCACACTGCGGGTCCGTGGCTGGTGGTTCCGCCATGTTTGAAACAGACCGACAGCCATCCAATCACAGCGCGACTATTTTCTACTTCGTTGTCATTTCGCTATTTCAGCAGATTAAGGCCCATGCGGGCACACTGCTGCCACCTACAGGCAGATGTCTGGAACTGAATTTACAGCGCCTCGCAGCATTCCCTTTGAATTGTTTCCGCATTTTTGCATTGTTACAACAAAAAACGTCATCATATTATTTTGAAATGTTATGTTAAAGACCAATGCAAGATAGCAGATAACTTTTTAGGGAAAGAAACATGACACAGGGTCAGTTATGGATAGTAACTTCTACTTTGATAAATACAATTCAGCACAATGAAATTAACTTCATAAGGCACCTTAAAAAGGAATCCACTTGTTTGTAAATAAAACCCCTGTATTTAAATACATAAAGTTTAAAAAAAAAAAGTTTACAGCTGGGTTTCGTATGTCACACTTTCCTTATTTTTTCCCAAACTTGAATGTTTCACATCTTGTTTAAAAAACAAACAAAACCGAATTTAAACAAAATTCCTTTTCAAACATTTAATTTCACTGAGGGGAAAATCTATTAAAACCAATATCCAATGTCCAATTCGAGAAAGAAGTTGTCAGCTGAACTGCTATTAAACCTTTATGACTCTTTTATATATTGCCAAGTTAGACTTTTCTTCTTTGCTGAATTATTTTGATCCAGTCCTATTGGAATGGTTTTAAGTATATGAATATCCTGTTTAAATTACACCGCATCCAAGTCGGAAGTCCAGAGCTCAGCAAAACCCTTGGGCATGTTTTATTTAACAGATTTATTGGTTTTACAGGCTAAGCAGTAATCAGCTGGCATTGCTGATAAAATTGTACAACAAAATGTGACTAATCACAGTCAGGGGGTATTACGTTTTTCACACTGGGGCAGGTTGTTTTGGACAGCTTTTAACCGTGACAAAATAAAATCATAGTTTGACAATTTCAATTAACTTTGATTGTCTGTGATAATACAATTTGTTTGATCGTCTGAAATCATTAAATCTGACAGACAAGCAAAAACTGAATACATCTATAGGAGTCCAAATGTTGTTTAAGGGCACTGTATTTATTTAAGTAATTTGCAAAAATAATCACAGGCATTTCCATAGCATTGGGTCCATCAGTAGAATTTAAAATATTGTGAGAAGAATTTAAAGGATCTTGATTTTATATCCTGGTGGGGGTTAAACGTTCCTGATCTGAAAGCAAGAACCAATCTGAATTTACAGGATGTTTTTTTTCACAAAGCTGTGTGTATTCAGGAAACAAGACGGCACAAACTGCTTTTTCTCATCTGCTTTCTCTTTTTAGGAGACATGCATGTGTCTGATATTTTCTATATTCTCAGGTAATAGCAGCGTAGAGGAGCAGTTTGCGAAGGTATATGAAGAGCTGATGTTGTAATCGTGACTGGTCTCAACTCATACACTGATTTGCATGATCTGCAGACAACAAAGCCTTAAAAGTTAGTTAGAAAATAACACAAGATGAAGTGGACTGGAAGAGCACAAAAAAAATCAGATGTAGTCTACGAAACCGTGTGTAGACTGGTCACCACGTGTTGCCTTCATATGTCCCAATTTGTGTGGAATTGAACACCCCTGCATCAGTACCTGGGCCTGCCCTGTCCTCACCCAAAATTACACAATAATTATTGCTCCTGAGAAGCAAATAACTGAAATTAAGCAATCCCTTGGTGTAATGGCCTCCTCTGTAAAACCAAACCTCAGAAACCTTGGCATAATTTTTGATTCTGCCATGTCACTAGTGTTATTCTCGCAGATTAATAAAACACTGCTGTTTTCAGCTAAGAAATATTTCTAAGCGTCGAACGATGGTGTCAAAAGCTGAATTAGAGATGGTTATCCATGCTTTTATTTAATCTCTTCTTGACTATTATAACATCCTTTTTATGTGTTACAATAGTCAAGACGAGATGAAGAGATTAAATAAAATCATGACCCTGACATAACTCTTAAATTTTGAAACGGCCTTTTTATGTGTTTGAATAGGGAAGATCTTGTCCGTCTGCAGTTTGCGAAGCATGCAGCTGCAAGGCTTTTAAGTAACACTGGAAAGACAGCACACTACCCCAGTTTTAATCTCCTAATATTGCTACTGGAACATTTTAGAGTTGATCTTGATTTTTTAGTCTTTACCTTTAGAGCCCTGAGTTTCCCAGCTCCAGCGTATAGTACCAACCTTTTACAACAATAGTCCTTTGTCGTAGTTTGAGATTTTCCAGTTAAAGGCTATTAATGCTTCCACAAACTAATTTCAGGACCAGGGAGGATCGGTCTCTTAGAGCTGTGGCCCGTATGCTGCATGCGGAGCCCTTATCTTTACGCTGTCTTGACTCTGTTCATTCTTTTAAGAAGCAGCTGAAGACCCTTTTGTTCTGTTTGGCTTTTACCTCATTTTTAACTAGTTTTATGCTATGTTGCATTTCTGTTGTTTTAGGTTTTCATCTTTTATTTTGTGTTTTATGTTTATTGTGCAGCACTTTGTGGTTTTTATCCTGTGAAAAGTGCTACATAAATAAAGTTTACTTACTTTCATACATACATATGTATGTAAATCAGTATACCCAGAAGGCTACGACCATGTGTCCAAATAACCATGGCAACGACGCTGTCAGACAGTCACAGACACTTCAATGGATATTTGTTCTGAATGAAAGCAAACCTACAGCTTCCTGAATGACATTAGCCACTCATTTGAGAAACTGGCTAAAATTAAAGTTTGTGTTAGCAGCTATACTAATTTTGTTCTACAATGTGTACTTAACCCAAACGGCGCTGTCCAGCTGCTGCATTGAGCTCGGTTATAGCTCAATGCTGATCACTGCGATGTAGAGAATATGTGTCCCATACGTTGATTTGGAGGTCTTATTTTGCTCCAGACACCTGTTAATGAATATAATTATAATGGTATAGCGGAATCTGATCACATTTGGAAATCGGCTCCTTGCTGCAAGTGAGAGCCCTGGTTTAGGGAACTTATCTGAACAATTTATGGGGCCGTCCCAGGGGGCTGGTGTAGGACGACTCAGAGATGACAGCTTCCACTGAAAATCTCCGGTTGCAGAGAACGCAGCAGAGATAGGACCTGAAACTAGACTTTGGCACTGGCAACACGTGGTTCCTCCTGGTTTCCCTCTGCAGTGCTGGAGCCAGTTAACAAATAACTACCCTGAGCAATTTGAACCAATTGATCCTCATGTGCCCTCCAGATAGGTAGGATCTCTGAAAAGACGTTGCATTCTTCCATCAGCGATATCCTCCAGCAGTGCCAACAATGCCATTCTACAATCATGCACCACTTTACGCAGCCATTTATTGGCATGTATGATAGTCGCCACTTTAGGAATAATCACCATTGATTTGTCAGGAATTAATCTGCTCATCCGACCACATTTTTCAGGGAGCACAAAAGAGCCCCTCAATGATTCATATGCCTTTCATGCTCCTCAGTGCACAGACTGATGTGCAGTTACAGCTACATGTGACAAAAACAGAAGAATTCACAGTTTACATCTGACTGAGTTTTTTTCCATCATTATGGGGTGTGTTACGTTATTGTATAAATGCTAAAAGTGATTCTGTTTTTTAAACCATAAACTCTCAAACTTGTGAAAAAAAACAAACTTCAGGTTTGGTGCAGCCAAAGGTTGAATTAAGCTAAACAAAATTAAATTTCAATAGATTTTAGTGAGTTTTAGCACTTTTTGGTTTTCTAATGTAAATCAAAGTTTCTGTAGCTGTTGCAAAATTTAACGGCAGGTGAAAAATTTGCATGGATTAGCTACTGCACACTGTTATGCAAGTATACTTTTTGTACATGCCATATTAGACATTAAACATTACACCACAAGTTTTTTGTGCACAGCAGCAGCCTCAGGTATAACCTTACTGACAAGGGTGCACTTTGTTTAATCATGCACTTCGCTTGCTCATATTATAAACAAAGTCCTACTTTTCCCTTTTTGAATAAAACCAACACATGAAATAATAAAACTTTTAGAGAATTAGGAGAGCTAAGGCAGGAAGTCTTCATCAGAAAGCAAGGGAAAAGGGAACTGGACCAAAAAGCCGGTCCTTTTACATAATCTACACTAAAATGATCACTAAAAAAATTTGCCAAATAAAGGTTTTCCCTTGCAAGTCCAGGTAAACGTACACTGTTGAGTTTTTCTGTTGTAAATTTCCCAGTGATCACTATTTTTCAAATCCTTTTTAATTCAATCAGATGTCATGCAGACAGTTTGGCTTTGTGTTGCATTTATTTTAGAACATTTCTTTATTCAGGAGCAGCAAATATAAATGTTAATGCATCTCATCTGTGTATGCAGTGAGAACAATACACCACACAAAGTATTTTCTTTGTATTAGTCTGTACTAACAAAGATGGGATCTCTTCCCTCAGAGGTTTGGGTTGACAATCTTGCCAATGAAGAGAATGTTTTCTGGAACTCGCTCAGTGATGATCACCATGAAAGGACGGTTGAACCGCAACTGTGGGACGTGGCGGGAGGAAAGTAGCCATATTTGGATACCGGTGGATGCTGCAGCTGTGGCTCCGGCCTCAGCAACATCCAGTGTGGCTTGGTGCACCACCTTTACAGCACAATCAAAGCAGAGCGGGTCAAACATGTCAACAGAACATGAGCAAAGACATTTTTTCTTCTCATTTGCTGCCTTTTTACCTTAGAGACAAACAGGCCATCTGCAATGCCGCTCAGATTTGCACGATCCCCAAACATGTCTGCCATTCCCATTCCAGTCAGCACATCATTCATTTCGTAGGAGGTCTTGATGGAAAACTTGGGAACAAATATCTTGTATGTCCTAAAAAAACACACACACACACAATTTTAAGCACTCATCAATCATGACTTGGAAAAAAAAACATTAATTGGTACGTAATGTAGAATTTCTTTACTCTGACTTCGTCCACTTCAACCATTTAGTAACATGTGCGGGGGAGATATTGCGCTCCAGCACTGCCATATCATCAGGTAGGAGCAGCAGCATGGAGTGTAAGTTGTTGAAAGGCAGATGGAGGACTTTTGTGTTGATGGCCTGGTCATCATAAGTATTAAGATCTTCTTTCATTGTCATCATCTGGACTTGAACCTGGAGAATGAAAGATGGACAGTTAGTTGGTTGGAAAATAAATACAAGATGCCTCATATCTGCTCCGCCTGTTTGGATGTATGACTTTGAACCTCATTGCTTTCGTCCACTCTGAATCTGCCCTCAAAGGTGTACCGAGGATCAAACGGAGTTTCCCATTTACCTGTTCAAGTGAAGACAATCATATCACCTAAAAAAAATTACTTCACAATGAAAGAGGAGAGAGATCTCGTCGCATGAGACCATTTACCTTCGTAGTAGATGTAGCTGAGGAGATACATGACTGTGCTTGGATCCAGGCTTTCTACCAGCTTGTCTATCTTCCCGTTAGTCTTACCCGATACATACTGATTGATGGTGTCGGCGCTCTCTGTGGTGTTGGCAAAGTCAACATTGAAGCCCTCGGCAGAATAGGACTGCTTCAGGACATCCAGGAACTCAGGGTTTGCATTGAAGCTGTTGTTCATGAACATGGCGGTGCCTTGGCTGAGGTCCTCATGAGATGCTTTGTTTCCAAGGAGTGTACGAAAGGCCTGGTCTACATCTGTCTGAGCCAGCTGGGAGCTGTTGAAGCCCATCCCTCTGAAAAGCTGCTGGTGAGTCTCCCCCCGGGCCCCCACCATCAGAGCAGCCAAGGCAGTGGAGACGCTAACCGGAGAGAAGAAGATGTTTTTGCCCTTGGAGGATGCATGATCCGCCAACTTCGTGTACAGACGGAATGCAAACTCTTTGTTTGCCGAGGTCACCAGCGACATTTTGTTGTCACTGCCATCTCCAGTGGGGCCTTGGGCCTCCTCGCCGTGCCCTATGTGATGATGGCTTCTTCCTACACAGACCACTGCTGATAAGATCCAGAGAGCCAGGGGTACATGCATCGTGAACTGAAACAAAGAGTCAAAAGTGCTATTTGTTTTGCTTACACAATATGTGTTGTTGCACATAGACCTGGTGAAATCTCAAAACCTACTAAGTTGGTTCTACAGGTTCTAGATTAATATACAAGTCTTTGTTTGCTCCATAAAAATATATCAGTTTTCCATATAGACAGCCATCTTGATTAAAGTGATTAATTTATTTTCTTCATGTGTCAGATCTGACAAAATTTCACACAATATATAATAAACGGAAAAGCTAAACTCAAACTCTTTAAGATGATTTGCTTTGATTTCCTTTGTGACACTTTATGGCATGGACAAATACTAAAAAACAGGCTTTTTTCCCCCCCACCATCTCAAAACAATTGTTTCATTGTAGAGCTGGATTTTAAATGAAGAATCTAACATGTTATTAAAACTCCACTCATGTTCTGGAAAAACATTTCAACATAAACTTTAAAAACAAAGAGCATTTGTTTTCTATAAAATGTGTAAACCACTTACCTTTCTCTGGCTGCAACTCAGTTTTCCCTCTTACTACAGGCTGGAGGGGAAAGAGCCTCTGTTTATATTAACGACCAGGTAAAATTTGATTTTGTTTATTCTCTTTCCAAATTTCTTATTTGTTCTACATTTCAGCTGTGTAACAGTCGACCAGTCGCTACTAATCATGACATTGCAGTTTTGAAAGGGTTCAATAAAAGCACAAAAAAACAATAACAAGTAAATAATAATGCACAATACGTTATTTTACGGTAAAATATAAAATATCTTAATGCTTATTAGTACCCTTGATTGTTAAGGGTTCTGATGAAAATCATGTATCTCTAAAACATTTTGGTTTCATCCACTTTGACACTTATCACAATTCAGATGTTTATACAAAATAATATTTTTTTGCTAGAAAACATGTTGAAATAAGATGGAAAAATACTTGAATGTCTGTGGTTAACCTTAAAAAACAGCTGAATTGCTCAATTGCTTAACTTTTTTGATTAACTATTTCCAGTTAAATAAGATAAAGATTTCTTGAAAAACCTTTCTCAAACTATTACACTTCTTAAAGGGAACATATTATTTTCAGTTCTTCCTTTTCACATTGAAATATTTCATGTGTGGCCTATATAAAATTGGAACTGCTATACTTGAAATTTTGTAGATGTAGAGAAAAAAGGCTATTCAAATTGAGCTAATCTGGGGCGCGCACTTGGCGCAGTGGGTAGTGCGACCCTTATACAGAGGCCTTAGTCCTCGATGCGGTCGACCCGGGTTTGAATCCGACCCGCGGTCCTTTGCCGAATGTCTCTCCCCCTCTTCCTGTCAGCCTACATTCAAAAAAAGCGAGCCACTAGAGCCGCAAAAAACTCCCCCCCCCCCCCCCCCCCCCCCCAAAAAAAAAAAAATTGAGGTAATCTATTTTAATGTTCTAAACATAGCTGGGTCTAAAGTACTTTTAAATCTAAACTGATAACATTTAAATTTCTCCTTAAACTCTAATAAATATACTAGTCTGTCAATTATAGTCCCCCCCCATCATTTTACCAAAAGAAGATGTGAGAGCCATTGACCTATGATTTCCTGTTAAATTACGATCGTTTCCAGGTTTACAAATTTGAACAATAATTTCTTCTTTCAATTTGTTCTGGCAATTTTCCTTTCTCTTACAGCCTGCCTTGTTGTACAAGTCTAAAAATATTTTCTGCAGAGTGACTTCCTCCACAGTTACAACATTTTACAGGATTACTTCCACATTAACCATAAAGATGTTCACCCTCAAATCTACCACACCTTTGGTTTGCCCTTGTGTGGCCATATCTTGGACACTTGTAGCATCTGAAAGGCAACTGCTCAGGGAGTATTTTATCTTAAAAAAAAGTGCTCCCCACTTTTTCTCTATTCCTGAAAGCCCATGGTTGTTTAATGCCAGCAACTTCTCATTTACTCATTACTTTCTAAAACTCAACAGCACTTTCCCACACAAGAATCCCTAAAGTCACTCCCCAAAATCACTTTTTACAAATAAGCAAACTTCTATCACAAAACTTTGGCTAATGCTACATCTCCAAGCCCTTTCTTTAATCCAGTTAATAAACTATAATAGGACATATTCCAACCATTTCTGGCTCCTCATTAAATTTAAGAATGACTTTGAAATCTTCCAACATTAATTTCTTATTTCAGTTTTTTCTTCCTCATCCTCAAAAGCCTGTCTCCTATACGCTGTTCCATTACTAAACTTTTACTTTCCTCCTCCTCTCTTATTCTCCACTATCACTACATCCATATATATTCATCCTCTGAAACCCAGTCATTACTACTAGCCAACTCTTTCACAATCTACAATATACCAAAAATGAAACTGCATTTAAAATTCAATATATTCTTCTCACTCCTTTAGTGGTCAGCCACCTCCTCTCCAGCAGTCAGTGAAAAGGCTTCCAAACTGGGACGGATGAAGACGATGATGTCAAGTTGTCCCAAGATGATTCCCTGGGGGCCTGAGCACCTTTTAAAGGTTCTGGAAGGGTCCACTTATTGACTGAGGAGGGGGACTTAAACAGTGCACTTTAAGGTTTAATAATATGGATTTAAATTGGGAATTAAGATGGGTTTTTAGATATTTCTAAGTGTCAGATAAAATTTGTTAAATAAAGTATTGGATGTTTAGTCGGTGTGTAGATGTTTGTTAGCTCACATATGTTCTTTGTTTTCCCCGTTTCAATGCAGGTCTTTTAACCCGGGGGTGTGGTAGATCACAAAAGGCTGCCAGTGAAGATCCTTGGGAGTTGCTGCTAAAACCTTTTTTTTCCCTTTTGTGTACCTGTTAAATGATGGTGAACAAACTCCTGGTTGGTCTGCACCTTGTCTCTGCCTCAAGCCTCCTGCTTAATCCAGCCGCTGAGGGCCATTTGAGCAATTAGACAACTGCAACTCCTTTTAATTAGGGTTGGGAAATATATACCTGCAGTCAGTGCAGAACTAATGCTTAACATCTTTTAGCAGATACAAGAAGGCATGACCTCATCATCCCAGTTTTAGCAGATTTATATTGGGTGCCTGTTAAATTTGGTATTGATTTTAAGAGCCTTTAAGAGTTATCAATAAAAAACATTCATAATTTCACTAATAGCTGTCCCTGTTGTTTGGAGAAAGATTTATTCTGGCTGAACAAAGAGCTGTCTTTCCCAGAATTCCCCTGGTTAGGTTTCAAAAGGTTCAAAAGTGTGATTTTAGTCAACTTGGGTTGAGAAAAAAAAATTACTTCTCCATTTGCAATTCGCCAAGTCTATTAAAATGTATCTGACAATAAATAATTATTCAAATTAGTTAAGAATTTACACATTTGCCCAGATCCAACTAAGACTTCAAGGTTACAAATGCCCATAAGTGGGAACATAAATAACTATAAGAGACTGAGCACAAAGGAGTGGAGTAGTTTAACAAAAATCCCATGGATGCAAAAAGAATACAGTTTACTAAATTTGCTGAAACTAATAAAGACACTTATGCACAGACTGCCAAAATGGTCATGACAACAATCTCTCCAGATTCAGCCAAGTTTGAAAGCCTACCATTGAAATCTTACATTTTTCGTATGATTTCCTTTTATAAATATTTTGAACACTGCATGCCTTTGGAACATTTGCTATTGTATCATAACTCAGAAAGTTTCAACCACAGCAGTGTTTCTATCTAACTTGCAAATACAACAGAACATTTTTGGCTGCTTGGCTGGCGTTTTATAGCTAGGTCTGCACAATACATTGCAGAGTTCTCTCTATATCACACTAAGCAGCATCCATATCCCACAACAGCTTGGATTAACATAAGTATTAAGAAATACTTAAATATGCATTGTAGATCTAAGTCTACATCTAAAAAATGTTTCAGGCCAAAATAAAAACTTTGAGACAGTTAAGAGGTGGTAATGTGATCAAGACATTAGGAAACAAGTTTTCAATGCCTTTTAAAAACACACACACACACACACACACACACACCAGAAGTGATGGAAATATTGAATGGCAATTACACCCCCATGGCTGACTGAGGGATAAAGTACTCTTCGTCTTGGGTCGGTTTGCTATGACACAAATTCAGAACATTTCCAGTTTAAAAATTATTTTGCACAAGTCCTATTGTTAACAAACTATTCACTAGTATTGCACGTTTCCCCAACATCATGCTGCCCCAATTTCCACCATTTTCTATTGAAGAAAAGGCATTCTAATTTTTCTTTTAAAAGCAAATATTTCAAATACACATCATTAGGTGTCCATTAATACCATGTAGCATTGAATAGTCTGTTAAAAATCTTAAGTTCACTTTGCATGTTGCCATCACTTTAGGTTTTTAAGTAAGGCTTAACATTTTCAGAACTCCAAAGTGACAACCAGTTAACTTTAACACTTGCTTTCAGTCCTGTAATTCTCTAAAAATTACAAGAAAAAAGCGATCCCAATAAACAATGATTTTAGCAAGATGTCTCAAATTAAGTTTTTATTAAATGTGCAATGACAAAGCTGCAATTTCTCCCTCAGAGGTTCGGGTTGACGATCTTGCCCATGAAGAAAAATGTTTGTCTGGCACTTGATGATCATCACCATGAAAGGATGGCTGAACTTCAGCTCTGGGGTTTGGGAGAGGGAGTAGACCATGATACCGACACCAGTAGCAGCTGCAGCAGTGGCTCCGGCCTCGTCAACGTCCAGGGTCGCTTGGTGTACAACCTTTACAGCACAATGAAAGCAGAGAGTGAAAAACTGTTCATCCCAATAAAAAGGAAAATGTTCTCTTCAGCTCCCACTCTTTACCTCAGACAAAAGCAGTTTCTGTCCGTCTGCAGTGAGATCAGCACGATCCCCAAACATGTCTGCCATTTCCATTTCAGTCAGCACGTCATTCAGCTTGTAGGAGGTCTTGAAGGAAAACTTGGGAACAAAGATCCTGTTCTTCCTTTTTTTTTTTTGGAAAATAGGAAATAAAAATGTTATATTAAGCACTGATCTGAAAAGAACAGATAAGTGTAGATTCCCCTAACCCCCCAGGGCGGGCGGGCGAAACGAGACCCTCCATTTCCGTACAGCCCCGTACAGCCCCAATGCCCAGGTATGCGCGGCGGCGTTCCGAAGCTCGCCGCGGCCGGGCCGGCCCCCTTAAAAATCGGCGGGCGGGCCGGGCAGGTGCAGAGCGGATCCCCGTCCGCCACGCCGCCGCCGCCGTCCCGCCACCGCGCACGGCGGCCGTGCGGCGGCCCCCCAAAGAAGGCCCTTCTCCGCTCGCAGCGCGGGCTCCATCCACAGTGTGGCGCCCGGGGGTAGGGTCGAGAACCGTACGCAGGCGGAGGGGGGGGGCCGTACAGCCCCGCATTGGCCGAGCCCGCGCGTCCGTCGAAGTGGCGCGATTTTGGGAGGGGCCAGGCGGCCGAAACGTGGACCGGCCGTACAGGACCCACAGATTCCCTTTGCTGCTGGCGTCGGGCCTTCGGCGCCACCAACCTGTCGGAGCGGGGATGGCGCCAGCGTGGCAGGGGGCGGGAAGGGAAAAAACGGGAAAGGTTCACGCATTGGCCGAGCCCGCACGTCCGTCAAAGTGGCGCATTTTTGGGAGGGCCAAGCGTCCGAAACGTGGACCGGCCGTACAGGACCCATAGACTCCCTTTGCCGCTGCCGTCGGGCCAGAACTAAAAAAAAATACGCCACTTATTTTAATATAATGTTAAAATTATTATTTAACCCGTTTGCAAATATAGATTCCAGACCCCTAATGTGAAATAAAAAATTAATCTCCCACTTCCAGGCTGGGGGGGTCTTGGTCACAGACCTCTCCCCAGGAAGAGGGCCTCTTGCTGGGTAAGAGTGCTGGAACGATGACCCCCCTGCTGGAGCTCTGACATGCATAAGGCAACATCTCTAAATGTTTGGTAGGACAGGTTACAGTTTGTAACAGTGGTAGCCACATGCTGAACTTCATAAGACAATGTTATATTTATTAAAAATAACCTACCGCGATATGTACACTTTAGATGTACGTACGCTACCGCGTTATGTACACTTTATATGTACGTACGCTACCGCGTTATGTACACTTTATATGTACGTACGCTACCGCGTTATGTACATTTTAGAAGTAGGGCAGCTACCGCGTTATGTACACTTTATATGTACGTACGCTACCGCGTTATGTACACTTTATATGTACGTACGCTACCGCGTTATGTACAATTTAGATGTACGTACGCTACCGCGTTATGTACACTTTAGATGTATGTACGCTACCGCGTTATGTACAATTTAGATGTACGTACGCTACCGCGTTATGTACACTTTAGATGTACGTACGCTACCGCGTTATGTACACTTTATATGTACGTACGCTACCGCGTTATGTACATTTTAGAAGTAGGGCAGCTACCGCGTTATGTACAATTTAGATGTACGTACGCTACCGCGTTATGTACACTTTAGATGTATGTACGCTACCGCGTTATGTACAATTTAGATGTACGTACGCTACCGCGTTATGTACACTTTAGATGTACGTACGCTACCGCGTTATGTACACTTTATATGTACGTACGCTACCGCGTTATGTACATTTTAGAAGTAGGGCAGCTACCGCGTTATGTACACTTTATATGTACGTACGCTACCGCGTTATGTACAATTTAGATGTACGTACGCTACCGCGTTATGTACACTTTAGATGTATGTACGCTACCGCGTTATGTACAATTTAGATGTACGTACGCTACCGCGTTATGTACACTTTAGATGTACGTACGCTACCGCGTTATGTACACTTTATATGTACGTACGCTACCGCGTTATGTACATTTTAGATGTAGGGCAGCTACCACGTTATGTACAATTTAGATGTACGTACGCTACCGCGTTATGTACACTTTAGAAGTAGGGCAGCTACCGCGTTATGTACACTTTATATGTACGTACGCTACCGCGTTATGTACAATTTAGATGTACGTACGCTACCGCGTTATGTACACTTTAGATGTATGTACGCTACCGCGTTATGTACAATTTAGATGTACGTACGCTACCGCGTTATGTACACTTTAGATGTACGTACGCTACCGCGTTATGTACACTTTATATGTACGTACGCTACCGCGTTATGTACATTTTATATGTACGTACGCTACCGCGTTATGTACATTTTAGATGTAGGGCAGCTACCGCGTTATGTACAATTTAGATGTACGTACGCTACCGCGTTATGTACACTTTAGATGTACGTACGCTACCGCGTTATGTACACTTTATATGTACGTACGCTACCGCGTTATGTACATTTTAGAAGTAGGGCAGCTACCGCGTTATGTACAATTTATATGTACGTACGCTACCGCGTTATGTACACTTTATATGTACGTACGCTACCGCGTTATGTACAATTTAGATGTAGGGCAGCCACCGCGTTATGTACACTTTATATGTACGTACACTACCGCGTTATGTACACTTTATATGTACGTACGCTACCGCGTTATGTACATTTAGGACCTAAAAAAAACGCCACTTGTTAAAAGATAATGTTCAAATTATTATTAAATCTGTTTGCAAATATAGCTTCCAGACCCCTAATGTGAAATTTAAAAAAAAATTAATCTCCCACTTCCAGGCTGGGGGGGTCTCTGTCACACACCTCTCCCCAGGAAGAGTGCCTCTCGCTGGGCTAGAGTGCTTGACTGGACCCCCCCTTCTGGAAGTCTGCCTTACCATAGGCATAATTTGAGCTACTCCTGTTAAATTCGTATCCACGCCATGCTGGAGACAGAACTCAAAAAAAATACGCCACTTATTTTAATATAATGTTAAAATTATTATTTAACCTGTTTGCAAATATAGCTTCCAGACCCCTAATGTGAAATTTAAAAAAAAAAAATTAATCTCCCACTTCCAGGCTGGGGGGGGTCTCTGTCAGAGACCTCTCCCCAGGAAGAGTGCCTCTCGCTGGGCTAGAGTGCTTGACTGGACCCCCCCTTCTGGAAGTCTGCCTTACCATAGGCATAATTTGAGCTACTCCTGTTAAATTCGTATCCACGCCATGCTGGAGACAGAACTCAAAAAAAATACGCCACTTATTTTAATATAATGTTAAAATTATTATTTAACCTGTTTGCAAATATAGCTTCCAGACCCCTAATGTGAAATTAAAAAAAAAAAAATTAATCTCCCACTTCCAGGCAGGGGGGGTCTCAGTCAGAGACCTCTCCCCAGGAAGAGTGCCTCTCGCTGGGCTAGAGTGCTTGACTGGACCCCCCTTCTGGAAGTCTGCCTTACCATAGGCATAATTTGAGCTACTCCTGTTAAATTCGTATCCACGCCATGCTGGAGACAGAACTCAAAAAAAATACGCCACTTATTTTAATATAATGTTAAAATTATTATTTAACCCGTTTGCAAATATAGCTTCCAGACCCCTAATGTGAAATTTAAAAAAAAAAAAATTAATCTCCCACTTCCAGGCTGGGGGGGTCTCTGTCACACACCTCTCCCCAGGAAGAGTGCCTCTCGCTGGGCTAGAGTGCTGGAACGATGACCCCCCTGCTGGAGCTCATTCCAGTGAGATGCTGACCGATCGTTGCCCCGGGGACAGGTTTTGGCAGCATCTCACCCACAAAACCTGCGCTGTTTTGAGAAAACTGTAGGAAATAAATGAGTGATAAGCTAAGTTAAGCTCTTACCACTACTCACAGACATTTTGACACATTTAAAAATTCCACCTCCAGGCTTGGGGGGGTCTCAGTCACACACCTCTCCCCAGGAAGAGTGCCTCTCTCTGGGCTAGAGTGCTGGAACGATGACCCCCCCCCTGCTGGAGCTCTGACATACATCAGGCAACATCTCTAAATGTTTGGTAGAGCAGGTTACAGTTTATATTTATTAAAAATAACCTACTGCGATATGTACACTTTATATGTACGGCAGCTACGCCGTTATGTACACTTTAGATGTACGTCAGCTACTGCATTATGTACATCTAGAACCGAAAAAAAAAACGCCACTTTTTAAAAGATAATGTTCAAATTATTATTAAATCTGTTTCCAAATA
Organism: Fundulus heteroclitus; assembly: GCF_011125445.2. Classification (NCBI taxonomy): domain Eukaryota; kingdom Metazoa; phylum Chordata; class Actinopteri; order Cyprinodontiformes; family Fundulidae; genus Fundulus; species Fundulus heteroclitus. The sequence goes on from NC_046372.1 coordinate 34,959,558, forward strand.
TCCCTTCCAGAGTCCTATTAAGAAATTAGAAAAATATTTCAAAGTACAAGATGTTTATTTGCTTTAATGTAAATGAAAATATGATGGCTGAGGTGAGATTCGAACCCTGCTCCTCTGGGTGGAAGGCAATGTTGTTATCCACTCTGCTACACCCCTTAGCCCCCATACATAGGGGGTAGAGAGCCCTTTTGTACTTCCATGTTGCCTGTACAGCCTCCCTCCTTCCGGACATCTTGACCCCTCCTTAACCCACATAATTACATAGGCCACGCTCTCAGCCAATAGCAAAAGCTGTTCCCCTCCCCCGGTAGTTGTGGTCGTGTAGTGCAGTTTCAGACACAACAGTTGAGCTTGATTTCCAATGAGTCCCACCTTCAGCCCGTAACCTACCGTGTTATGTACAATTTTTATGTACGTCTGCTACCGTGTTATGTACATCTAGGATCAAAAAAAAAACGCCACTTTTTAAAAGATAATGTTCAAATTATTATTAAATCTGTTTCCAAATTTCTCTTCCAGAGCCCTATTAAGAAATTAGAAAAATATTTCAAGTCTAAATTGTTTATTTACTTTAATGTTGTAAATGAGAATATGATGGCTGAGGTGGGATTCGAGCCCTGCTCCTCTGGGTGGAAGGCAGTGTTGTTATCCACTCTGCTACACCCCTTAGCCCCTATATATAGGGGGCAGAGAACCGTTTTGTACTTCCATGTTGCCTGTACAGCCTCCCTCCTTCTGTACACCTTGGCCCTCTGTGTTGTCCTGCTCTAGCTCTACTCCTCAGGTGTGCCTAGTTGGCTGAGGGGGTGTGGCCCACACCTGCAGCTCGTTGCAGGCGGCTTCCTCTGGCTTCTTAAGCAGAGCGCTGACAGATGGAAGACGGCAGAGCCTTAAGCAGTGGTGGTACGACGTGGCCTCTGACCCAACTCCTGAAAACCTGCTGGTGAGTTTTTTCATCTTTGAACTTTGAACTAATTTTGGATCTCCCTGTTTTTGTCACAGTTTTTGGTGCTTCTGGATCCTGCTGGTTCTTCCCTCACTCTGGTCAATCCATCTGTCACCCACTTCTGCCCAGCTTTATGGTAAGCAGTGCAGCTTCTAGTAGTTCTCCTGGTTCACCTTTCAGAGTCACTTACTCTTCTTCTCTTTGCAGTCTCTCCAGCCGTGACGTTCTGACCCTGCCGAGTTGTCCATAGTTCCGTCCGTTATATCTGCCTGTTTCCTAAATAAACATTTTAAAACTGTGCTTTGCTTCCCCATCGTATCTGCATGTGGGCTCGTCATCTGAAAACCATGACAGTACCAAGTTTGGTACACTTCTTTTTAGGAGGCCCTGATTAAGGCCTCATTAAGGTCAAAAACCAGCTGCTGGAAGACAAAATATAGAGCTAGATGGGCTCCAGTGGGCTTGTTTCGATCGTCTCTATTGACTGTTTCGTTTGGTACCAAGTTTGTGAGGCTACGATGCTCCTTTGCTAAACAGTGGCACATAACACTGATTTCTAGGAGGCCCTATTGAGGCCTCCTAAGCAAGGTGAAAAACCCAGCTGCTGGGAGACAAAGGAAAAAGCTACATGGGCTCAAGTGGGCTTGTTTCGATCGTCTCTATGTACTCTTTCGTTTGGTACCAAGTTTGTGAGGCTACGATGCTGCTTTGCTAAACAGTGGCCCAGAACACTGGTTTCTAGGAGGCCCCATTGAGGCCTCCTAAGCAAGGTGAAAAACCCAGCTGCTGGGAGACAAAGGAAAAAGCTACATGGGCTCAAGTGGGCTTGTTTCGATCGTCTCTATTTACTCTTTCGTTTGGTACCAAGTTTGTGAGGCTACGATGCTCCTTTGCTAAACAGTGGCACAGAACACTGGTTTCTAGGAGACCCTATTGAGCCTCCTAAGCAAGGTGAAAAACCCAGCTGCTGGGAGACAAAGGAAAAAGCTACATGGGCTCAAGTGGGCTTGTTTCGATCGTCTCTATTTACTCTTTCATTTGGTACCAAGTTTGTGAGGCTACGATGCTGCTTTGCTAAACAGTGGCACAGAACACTGGTTTATAGGAGGCCCCATTGAGCCTCCTAAGCAAGGTGAAAAAACAAGCTGGTGGGAGACAAAGGAAAAAGCTACATGGGCTCAAGTGGGCTTGTTTCGATCGTCTCTATGTACTCTTTCGTTTGGTACCAAGTTTGTGAGGCTACGATGCTGCTTTGCTAAACAGTGGCACAGAACACTGGTTTATAGGAGGCCCCATTGAGCCTCCTAAGCAAGGTGAAAAAACAAGCTGGTGGGAGACAAAGGAAAAAGCTACATGGGCTCAAGTGGGCTTGTTTCGATCGTCTCTATGTACTCTTTCGTTTGGTACCAAGTTTGTGAGGCTACGATGCTGCTTTGCTAAACAGTGGCACAGAACACTGGTTTATAGGAGGCCCCATTGAGCCTCCTAAGCAAGGTGAAAAAACAAGCTGGTGGGAGACAAAGGAAAAAGCTACATGGGCTCAAGTGGGCTTGTTTCGATCGTCTCTATGTACTCTTTCGTTTGGTACCAAGTTTGTGAGGCTACGATGCTGCTTTGCTAAACAGTGGCACAGAACACTGGTTTCTAGGAGGCCCTATTGAGCCTCCTAAGCAAGGTGAAAAACCCAGCTGCTGGGAGACAAAGGAAAAAGCTACATGGGCTCAAGTGGGCTTGTTTCGATCGTCTCTATTTACTCTTTCGTTTGGTACCAAGTTTGTGACCCTTTGTTGCTCCTATGCTGAACAGTGGCACAAAACACACTGCTTCTCTGTGTTTTGTGCATCTCTTTTTCATACTTCAAACGGTTGCCATTCTTAGACGCAAGCACCCAGAGGCACAAAAATCACAGACGGCGGTTGAGGGGTGAGCTAGAACTCATATCTAAAGTTTGGTATCACTGCGCATAAATAAACCTTTCTTCCTCAGCTTTTGAGACTCAAATACTGTCTTGAACCCTTAGGAAGTTGGCTGAATTTTTTGGGGCAAACAGCTTTTGTTGTTTTTTTCACAGGAGGCTGATTTTAACATATTTTGTAGGTGACCTTATGAGGAGCAGAACCTGTGATTTTGAACTTCCTGGGTGGTTCCACGTGGACACAGTGGGGGTCAAAAGGTGAAAATTTGCAACCTTTGATGGCACACAGCTCACACACGGTTTGTCTGTTCCAGCTCAAACTCGGCATACAGGAGCCCCTTTGAGGCATCTACCAACGGGTAAGAGCTCATACCTGTATCCCCTTCCTATAGCTACTTCCTTTTAGCAATGAGATAAGAAGATGTGGTTAGTGGCATGTTGTAGAGCACTTCCAGGAAATGAGCATTTACAAGTTTGGTCCAAATCCATGAGCTGCAAAGGCCTCAATTATCAAAAATCAAATATTGCTTGGCTGGTGGCATAGCTCCAGAAACAAAACGGGCCCAGATTTCCACTCTTGGCCATATGCTGCAGTACCATTCCCCACCACCATTGGTGCTATTGATATTTGGACAGGCCTGTACACCATCCCTCCTTCTGTACACCTTCCATTGTAAAGCAATGGAACCAGTTCTGTACAGCCTCCCTCCTTATGTACGCCTTGGCCCCTAAAAAACACGCATAATTAAATAAGCCACGGTCTCGGCCAATAGCAGAAGCTTCCCCACTTCTCCCTTCCCGCCTGTAGTTGGTCCGTGCAGTGCTCTTTCCGACACGTTGGTGGCGCTATGCTGGGTGGGCTAATAAGCCATTGTAAAGCAATGGAACCAGTTCCGGACAGCCTCCCTCCTTCTGTACACCTTCCATTGTAAAGCAATGGAACCAGTTCTGTACAGCCTCCCTCCTTATGTACGCCTTGCCCCCTAAAAAACACGCATAATTAATTAAGCCACGGTCTCGGCCAATAGCAGAAGCTTCCCCACTTTTCCCTTCCCGCCCGTAGTTGGTTGGTGCAGTGCTCTTTCCGACACGTTGGTGGCGCTATGCTGGGTGGGCTAATAAGCCATTGTAAAGCAATGGAACCAGTTCCGGACAGCCTCCCTCCTTCTGTACACCTTCCATTGTAAAGCAATGGAACCAGTTCTGTACAGCCTCCCTCCTTATGTACGCCTTGGCCCCTAAAAAACACGCATAATTAATTAAGCCACGGTCTCGGCCAATAGCAGAAGCTTCCCCACTTTTCCCTTCCCGCCCGTAGTTGGTTGGTGCAGTGCTCTTTCCGACACGTTGGTGGCGCTATGCTGGGTGGGCTAATAAGCCATTGTAAAGCAATGGAACCAGTTCCGGACAGCCTCCCTCCTTCTGTACACCTTCCATTGTAAAGCAATGGAACCAGTTCTGTACAGCCTCCCTCCTTATGTACGCCTTGGCCCCTAAAAAACACGCATAATTAATTAAGCCACGGTCTCGGCCAATAGCTGAAGCTTCCCCACTTTTCCCTTCCCGCCCGTAGTTGGTTCGTGCAGTGCTCTTTCCGACACGTTGGTGGCGCTATGCTGGGTGGGCTAATAAGCCATTGTAAAGCAATGGAACCAGTTCCGGACAGCCTCCCTCCTTCTGTACACCTTCCATTGTAAAGCAATGGAAATAGTTCTGTACAGCCTCCCTCCTTATGTACACCTTGGCCCCTTAAAAACGCCCCTAATTTAAATAAGCCACGGTCTCGGCCAATAGCAGAAGCTTCCCCACCCCTCCGTAGTTGTGTTCGTGCAGTGCACTTTCCGACACGTTGGTGGCGCTATCCTGGGCGGTCTAATCCGTTGTAACGTACGGCTATCCTTCCTTTCGTACGCGCCCCCCCCCTCCGACACCCCCCGATACGCTAAATCTAGAAGAGAGCGCCATCACATGGTGCACGGAAGGCGGCACGCCCGTACGAAACGCCGACTTGGACCAAGCGGGCGAAATGCTGGAGCTTTTATTGCGCGCGTACGTACACTACCTCGTAACGAACACATACATACAGATTGTATGTGTAAATCCGTACGTACGGTATTCAAAATCATTGCAGCTGTACGGCCGAAGGCGTCGTTTCGTACGATTTTCCCTTGACCCCCGCTTTCATACATTCCAGTCATTTAGTGACATGAGCAGGACTGATGTTCTACAATTTTCGTTGTGAGATCAGACAGCAAAAGAAAGGTGGAGGAGTAGCAACATTGTTTAATGATTCACTAAAGTGTAAAATGGTGTTTTTGGGAAAATTTTACTCTTTTGAACATCTGGCTCTCCAGGTAAAGAGCCCGGTCCAAATGTTTCTGAATGTTTACAGGCCTCCTAAGTCCACATCAAACTTTTTTAATGATTTTAGTGAACTGCTGTCTGTGATATGTGTTGATTATGACTGTTTAATTATTGTTGGAGACTTCAACTTTCACGTTGACAACCCTGAAGACAGAAGTGCAAAAGAACTGTGTGACACACTTAGAAACTTTGGTTTAACTCAACATGTTAAACAGCCAACGCACAAACAGGGACACATATTAGACTTGATCATCACTAAAGGTCTAAAGATTTCTAACGTCAATGTAACTGAAGTTGCCCTATCTGATAATTTTTCTGTTACCTTTGAATGTATAATTTTCAGTGACTCATTTAGCCAAAGGGACATCGTAAGAAAACGGACCTTTAAAGACAATGCCACGGAAACTTTTATTCAAGCTTACTTTGCTACTTCAACCTTGGGCTGCAACTCAGTAGATGAGCTAGTAGATAACTTTCAGTCTAAAGTCTCAAGCATCATTGACTGCATTGCTCCAGTTAAAGTGAAAGTTCTTTCCGGGAAGAAAAAAATCTCCGTGGAGAAATGCTCCATCAGTTAGAAGTGAAAAAAGGGAATGTCGGAAAGCTGAACGCAGGTGGAGAAAGAACAGACTCCAGGTTCACTACGACACCTATAAAGAGAGACTTTACAGATATAACTTACAACTGAAAAATGCAAGAGAATCTTTCTTCTCAGATATCATCAAGAAAAACATTAATAATGCTCGTGTCTTATTTTACACAGTCAACAGGTTAACAAATCCTCCTGTGTCAGTGGCTTCTGAACTCCACTCCACCAGGGCCTGCAATGAATTTGCTAACGTCTTTACTGAGAAAATCCTATAAATTAGAGGATCAGTTTGTACATCCACACCAACTCTAGAACCAAAGCCGTATTCAGTAGGGACTTATCCTGACAAAATGTCCCAATTCAGCCAAATAAACCACAAAAGCTTGGATGAGATCATTCAGCAGCCAAGTTCCTCCTCCTGCTGCCTTGATGTTCTACCCACAGCTTTCTTTAAAAAAGTTTTACCTGTCATAGCGTCTGATTTAACCCAGATAATAAACACGTCCCTTCTGTCAGGTGTTTTCCCCCAGTTCCTAAAAACAGCAATTATCAAACCACTGTTGAAAAAGAACAATTTAGACAAACTACTACTCCAGAACTACAGGCCCATCTCAAACCTCCCCGTTATCAGTAAGATTATTGAAAAAGCTGTATTTCAACAATTAAACACCTTCTTAACAATGACCAGCCGCTTTGACGTTTTCCAGTCAGGCTTCCGTGCTCACCACAGTACAGAGACCGCCCTTATTAAGGTGTTTAATCACATCCATATAAATGCAGACTGTGGAAGAACCACAGTGCTGGTACTATTGGACCTCAGTGCAGCATTTGATACTGTCGATCACTCCATTCTGTTAGAACGCCTGGAAAACTGGGTCGGCCTCTCTGGTACAGCTCTCAACTGGTTTAAATCCTACTTAAAGGACTGGGAATTTTTTGTATCAGTAGGTAACTTTACGTCAGGGATGACAAAAATCACATGTGGGGTTCCCCAAGGGTCCATCCTGGGTCCCCTCCTCTTCAATATCTACATGCTCCCTCTTGCTCAGATAATAAAAAACAACAACATCAGCTACCAAAACTATGCAGACGACACACAGCTCTACATCACCATGTCACCAGATGACTATGAACCAGTTCAGGCACTGAGTAAATGCCTAGAAGAAATCAATACGTGGATGTGCCAAAATTTTCTTCAGTTGAATAAAAACAAAACAGAAGTAATAATATTTGGACAAATAGAGGAGAGATCAAAATTTAGCACACAGCTTCAGCTGCGAACCACTGATCAGGCCCGAAACCTGGGAGTAGTAATGCACTCAGACCTGAACCTCCAAAAGCATCTAAAGACAATTACAAGGTTGGCTTTCTATCACCTGAAGAACATTTCTAGGATTAAAGGACTAATGTCTCAGTAGGATCTGGAAAAACTAATCAATGCATTTATTTTTAGTCGAATTGATTACTACAACGGTGTTTTCACAGGTCTGCCTAAAAAGTGGATCAGACAGCTGCAGCTGATCCAGAACGCTGCTGCCCGCGTCCTCATTAAGAGTAATAAAGTAGAGAACATCACACCAGTTCTAAGGTCCTTTGACTGGCTCCCTGTATCTCAGAGAATAGACTTTAAAATACTTCTGTTAGTCTATAAATCCATGAATGGCTTAGCACCTAAATAGGGTAGTTCACGCGTGACGTCAGCGCTACATCCGGGTCCCGCGGGTAGGCAAAAAACAGTACTGTTCTCGTCTACTACATGAGAAAACGGGTTTTTAGAATCTAAGCAATGCCTACGACTTGTTGTGCTCCCGGTTGCACACAGAGGCATTCCAAATCGTCGGATGTACGTTTCTGTCGTTTACCGAAGGACGAAGAAAGAAATTAATATTTTCAATGAAAAGGGCGCAGGCAGACACTCCAAATGGACTGGGGGAGCATCATACTACGACAGAATTTGCAGTCTACACTTCATCTCCGGTAAATATAACTTAATTCTGCTCTAGTCATTGTTCTACTTAAATAGCGGCGGAGGGGAGGTGGCCCGCTACACGGGCCGGAGAAGCGGCAGCAGCAGCAGCCGCTGCTGCTTCAGATAGCGGCGGCTGCTGCTCCGCCCGTTCACGGGCTGCAGCAGCAGCAGCCACTCTCTGGAGATCCAGAGAGCGGCTGCTGCGTAAACACTACACGGGCCGCTTCTCTGGCCCGTGTAGCGATCGCCACCTCCCCTCCGCCTGTTCACGGGCACTAGTACATCTGTGTTTACGCTGCAATGTCGCTGACACCCCCACCCATTTTAACAAGACAAAAACACCAAAATAATCCGTAGTAAACAATGTTTTTTTTAACCTACCGGGCGGGTCTTCCTCTCTGACGCGGTCTGTGTCCGACGCCACTTTCTGCTGTTACAAACATGTCTGAACATCCATCCATCCATCCATTTTCTGACCCTCTTAATCCCTCATGGCGTCGCGGGCGTTGCTGGAGCCTTTTTCCCGATATAAAATAACTGTAGCCGTCCAGTGGTTTCATGCTTTCGTGCTCTCTCGTCTGAACTGGCCTGCCGTGTTTATAAGGCAGCTGTATGTCGCGGTACGGAACCCTTGGCCAGCATTTCACAGACTCGCTCCATCCCTTCAGGCTTTTGCTGTGTGGATCTGGCAATCTGATACCATTTGCATTGTCTTTGTACTGAATTGTGCTAAATAAATAAATTTGCCTTGCCTTGCCTTGATGTCGTTCTCCAGTGTGTCCATGTGATCAGGCAACAACAGCAGCAACATGGAGTAAGAGTTGTTGAAGGGAAGGTGGAGGACAGATGTGGCAATGGCCTGGTCGTAATTAGTGTCCACAACTTCTTCCATTCTCATCATCTGGACTGGAACCTGATGAAGGAGAGCTTTAATTGGTGAACTGGACACTAAACAGAAATGATGCATCATTGAGCTGCCCTACAGGGAAGGAGGATTTGAACCTCATTGATTTAATCTATTCTGAACACTTCTGGCTTGGTCTGCTTTGGGTCAAATTGGGTTTCCCAGTTTCCTGTTTGAAAACAGACACATTTGCATACATAGTTCACATATTAAAGCCAAAATAAAGCAACCATTTGCAAGAAGACCTACCTTTGAAGTAGATGTAGCTGAGGAGATACATGGCCGTGCTTGAATCCAGGCTTTCAACCAATTTGTTTATCTTTCTGTTGGTTTTACCCGATACATACCCATTGATGGTATCGGCGCTCTCTGTAGGTTTGGTGAAGTCAACATTGAAGCTGTCGGCATAATAGAACTGCTTCAGGACATGCATAAACTCAGCTGCTGAAAAGCTGCTGGTGGGTTTCCCCCTGCGCCCCCACAGAGAGAGCAGCCAAGGCAGCAGAAACACTAACTGGAGAGAACTTGATGTTCTCTCCTTTAGAGGCAGCATGACCTGCCAACTTCCTGTACAGGCGGAAGGCAAACTCTTTGTTCGCCCAGATCACCAAGGAGATTCTGTCGTCGCCGTCGCCATCTGCAAGGGCATCTTGGTCTTCCTCAGCATGATCTGACTGTTGTTGGCTTCGCTCTGCACAGATCACTGTTGAGAATATCAAAACAACAATAGGTGGGGCCAACATGGTGACCTAAGAAAAAGGGTTACAAGTGTGTATTTTCACTGAGGTGAACTGTAACATTTCCTCAAATTCAGGTTTAAAAAAAGAAAAAACAAAAACACACACACACACACACACACACACACACACACAAAGTGACTATTCTAGTTGGGCAGGGGGGGGCAAGAAGAGAAAGCTTGGTTTAAGAGAGATTTCTGTGCGATATACATATTCAAGGATAGACCAACAATAGCACTGCAGCGCGTAGTGCAATAGCAGCTAAATGAGCGGTAATTTAACTTTTCACAATGCTGGGTCTAAACCCTATAGAAACTGTTTTCTCGAATTCACACATAAATTACATTCTTTTTTTCACACAATGCAAATCTCTAAACCACTACTTACTAAGAGTAACTAAAGACTTTGAAGACCAAGTCAGTATTAACCTGTCTCATGGAGTCTCGCTCACCTACTTCCCTGCAGAGATCGGCTCTTTAAAGAGGAAAACCTGACTCAGGTGTGTTAATCAAGGCTGCAGCTGCAATTTCTTGCTCGCTATCTTTAGAACATGTGTGTAGAGGAGGGTTAAGGCCTCGAAAACACTAGATTACCACCTAGTAGGAACTAATTAGCTGCTCAATGGTATTATATAATAAAACAATGGCTCATAAAAAAAGTATCACTCATCTGCAATAGAATTATCCCATGGAGCAAATTCACTTTGCCATGGAGAATTAAATCCATCCCTAGTATAAATGAACGAAAGGTATATATCATATAACATATCATAAAAATATAATAATTGTCGGAATCAGTGCTACCACTTTAATCAAAAGTTAAACAATTACATATCATGATTTGGGTTTTTATTATTTGCTTATGTTCTGTTTGGTCTTGATGGTGATTTTGGTTCTGGATTAGTTTAAGTTCTGTTTTGGTTCAGTGATTCTTTTATGTAATCGGTTCTGTACTAGTTTTGGTTAATGGAATAGTTTGGGTTTTAATGTGGTTTGATTTTGTACTTTGTTTTATGTTATCAGTTTCTTCTGGCCTGCTCTGATCACTTCCGTCACCAGCCTTTATTCAGTTCACCTGCCAGCATTCTTTCATCTTCTTGTCACTCCTCTTCACCAGTCACCATCCAATCAGCTTCAGTTTTCTTCCAGCCACTTTTTCCCCCCTGATCAGCTCCGCCCATTCCGGTAATTAGTTCCACTCCGTTCACCTGCTCACCCCTCTACTAATACCTGCCTCTGTCTCCTGCATTGGGCCAGATCATTCTGTCAGGAATGAGAGACTGATTCAAGACCCAGTATTCAGCCAGACAGGGGCGCACTGGGCCAGATCATTGTCTTTTGAGCTTTTTGGTGAGTCTAGTCCAGCATTCCCTGTTCTGCTTGTTTGCCTGTTGACCTGACCCAATTTGCGTTTTTGACCTCTGTGCCAGCATGATCCTGATCCTGTTTTTCCTGCTTGATTTTTGCCTGTTTATCCACATAGCAGTCTCAGCTAGTTTTTGGATTTTTTGAGTTTGTGTTGTCCCTTCCTGTTTTTTTTCCTGTCTGCTTGTGTACCGACTTGGAACTGTTATTTGACCATTGAGCTTGCATATTCCCTGACTGAACAGTTTGAGCTTTATTAAAGCCTTCTTATTGTCACCCTCTTGTCTGGCTGAATACTGGGTCCTGAATCAGTCTCTCATTCCTGACATTACACTAGATTCTTGAACCACAATAATTATCTCATTAGTGATCAGACTTTTGTGAATAATCCAATGAAGACATTAGGCATAAACCTATCAAATCACACATAAATATACTCTAACTACTTAGAGGTATTCCAATGAGAAATGAGAAGGACTGTTCAGAGTGCCACTCAATTATTAAGGACCTACGTCCTCACTGTCTCTTAAAGGCCCGGTGTTTTGTTGCAGTCATTGTTGATCCAGCCTCAAAGTTTCACTCCAGGGAGGCACCGACTCATCATCTGACACAGGCGTTGCATTGGCACGGTATCTCTCATCGGTATTCAGAACCAGATCAGTAGGTGGGCAAATGACAAATCTTACTGGGTAGGATGGGTTTTCCCTCTAGAAAACAAAGCTGGCTGGAGTTCAAAGATTAGATGGTTAACAGATAGTAAGAACTTACTGTGACTAAAACATTGATGAAACTGATTGGACACCTGCTTGGTGCCGGCTCATTTCTCTTAGCCCATCCATCATCTTCTCTGTCTGCCTCTCTTCCTGCCCAAGCATTGAGCGTGCAGACATCACCCTGTTGTATTGTCATCAGGTGTGTAATTTGGTACACATATGGGGTGTCCCACGCTTAGTTTGAAAGGATAGACCTTTTTTACCTTTAGTATGATTAATCTGTGACTTAGGAGAGCTAAGGCAGGGAGTCAACAGAAAGCAGGGGAAAAGGGAACTAGACCAAACAGACGGTCCTTTTACATAACCAACACTAAAACAATTGCTAAATAAACTTTTGCCTGAAAAAGGGTTTGCTTTGCAAGTCCAGGTAAACGTACACTGTTGAGTCCTTTTGTTGTAAATTTCCCAGTAACGAGACACCTGTAGGGCCCGTTTAACGCCCCCCCCCTTCTCGTCTCACCCGTTCGAAGATTTGGCACAGAGAGAAAAAAGGCAGTGAATTCAGAGGCAAAAACAAAAGTTAAACATATATTTATTACAATTTGGAAATCCAAAGTGGGAGACACTTAAGTTAAGAATACCTTAAGTTCTCTGCCTGTGTCTGAAGCTTGTCTCAACACATACACGTTGTCCCCCCCCCCTTTTAACACAGACAGTCCAGGCGGGGCTGGACCTACATGAGACATTCAGTCTGCTGCACACATCTGTTTCCTAACCTTTGACTTTTAAATATAATCTATCTCCTAGCTTGGTTCCTGGGAGTTTGACTGCAACAACATACACCTTCATGCAAACATTTTAACAGCGTTATCACTTACAAGACTGTCATATGGCCTTGGTGCCTCCTGCTCCTGGTATCTATCTGAAGTTTGCATGCACCCTTTGTTTTCACACACATCCATTTCTTTAGGTTACTGGGTTAAAGTTAACATCTGTATTACTTTAAGCTACACTATTATATATATGATTATATTTCCATAACAATCCCCCTTTGGACTCTCACAAAGAGAGTCCACACAAAAATGCAGGTACTAAATATAGAAGCATAAACTAAGAATATGAGACACAGAAAAAAAAACCCTGTGAATCTGATAAACATACTGGAGCAAACATCAGAAACAAAGCATGCAAAAATTAACCTTAGCAAGTCAAACACATCAAAATCAACACAGTGAAATAAATCAGAAAAAATTAAATGAGTAACTCATAATCGGCATAAAAACGTAAAAGTATTACCAAACCATACTGCCGTAACTAATAAGGCAGTATCACAAAATCAAACACATGCAAAACAATATATATATGCATAGAACAACAGAAAATCAAACAGGATAATACCGGAAAAATCTCGTTATATCACCCCATGATACTGAACAGACTCCAATCTTACATCCTTTAGAGGAGGTTCTGTCCCCACCTGTAACATCTGATTATTGGGAGAAGACGAGGAAACTGTGCCCTTTTCAAGAGTAGTGACAATAAAGTGAACAGCGAGAGTTCTCAAACAGGGGACACAGCAGCAGCCGCACGTAACCAAAATTACCAAAAACACTGACAGCGAAAGCATCATAGAAATAATTAAGTTCTTCCATTTACCCAGAGCCTGTGTCAGCCATTTATCCAAAGGATTATCTATTCCTGATTGTTCATGCATCGTTTTACTCAGAGTCCTCAAACCTTCTAAAGCTTTAGTCACCAACCCATCCGGTGCTGTATTATTAGGAATAAACGTACAACACATATCTCCAAACATGGCGCTAACACCCCCTTTTTCCGCCAAAAGCATATCCAGTGTCATCCTATTCTGAACAGCCATAAGAGAGGTCGGAGCTAATTTTTCAGCTAACCCCTCAACTGCATCTCTAGTCAGATTAGACAAACGTAACACATTGTAATGTATGTAATTAATTCTATCAACATTCTTATTAGGAGTAATCCAAAGGAATATGGATTCAAAACCTGCTGCAACCTGGTCTACCAACTTATACCTGTCGGGAACCCCCCTGGGGACCCCGATCGAATCTATGTATGTAGGAGAATTACATGCCAAATCAAAATCAGAACTACGCTTAATTCTATGTAACAAGTGTTCCTGATTTAAACCCGGTCCCATTAACAACAGTGGTGCCACCAACCTTACCATGGCACACACACCCACAGAGCCAAAAGGGATCCGGACAAACAGCTGTTTTCCGCCTCAATAATAATACAAACCAGCTCTCGCCCATGAACCTATGCCTTGAAAATGAAAATAAAATTTACACCACTCCGATGGAATCACACCTAACGTTGATAAATCCTCTGTCCCTTCCCATGTGAAATTAAAGCACACATACTGCTTAATGTGATTACCCGGAGTAAACGGCCCAGGGATAGTGTCATTGTTTATAGGAGGGAAAAGATTATGATAGAACTCACACCCCACCGAGCAGCCTTTTGTCAACTCTAAAATGCAATCATATCCTGTAGGATCGTCAAAAGAAAACAAAGGTGCTGGTTCTGTTGTTAAAATTGGCCTAGCCGCAGCACATGCTACACAGTTCTCAGCCGTATATTGTCTGGCCGTCTGAGCCATCCAAGAAACCCTCAAATTACGTCTCCTATCCCTTGTAGAACTCTTAAGAATGTTACCAGGGGTCAATTTATTATAATCTACATGAAGTCCTCCTGGAGAGGACAAGGCTTTCCCCACTTGTGGTGAAAGAATCTGTACTCCAGAAGTAGTCACATTATGTAGAGAAAGTTTAATCAACCCAACGGGACCGTTATCCCATGCACCTGCTCCAAGGACAAGATAAAAGCCTGACGGACTAATACTACAAGGTTTGGGCTTAGTAACTCCACTACTATATGCAGAATAAACCCCAGTGTATGCCCCAAAATAAGGATTAATGTTCAACCCTGAAATGGTCAGGATAATGGGATTAACACCTTGTACTACCTGATGATGGCCTTTGGTAAGGGACAATGCTTGTTGTAATAATTTATCAAATCCCCCATGGCCTCCAGCACAGCCTGCAACTGTGAGAAGTACTCCTTACTTGTCAGACTCTGCAGGTCGTCTGCAGTTCCCGGTGGTCGACGTTGGGGCCCAGGAAAGCTTCTTCCCGTCTCCAGCTTGTAAGGAGTAAATCCTGTGGTTGAATTAACCGAAGACCTGATTGACATCAGAGCGAGAGGCAAGGCATCAACCCATGATAGTTTCGTTTGCGCACAGATTTTAGCCAACTTATTTTTCAAGTTCAGGTTCATCCTCTCCACTTTGCCCTGCGACTGGGGGTGATACACGGTGCCAAACCTGTGTGTGAGCCCTAAACTGGACTCCACTCGTTGCGGGTCCTGGTTCTTGAAGTGGGTTCCATTGTCAGTCCTGATCTTTTCAGGGAACCCGTGCCTGGGAATGTAATGGTTAATGAGGCATTTTATCACAGTTTTTCTGTCCTCTCTTTTAGCAGGCCAGGGCTCTGGCCATCCTGTAAAAGCGTCCACACACACCAACAAATACTTAAAGCCTCCAGCAGGGGTCACCATGTCTGTATAATCAAGAATCACTTCCTTCCCAGGAACTGTGATCAAAGGAAATCTGCCCTGCAAAGGTTTCAAAGTCTTCTTTGAGTTAAATTGCCCACACAGTGTACAACTTTTTACAAAATGTTTGACCATATCTGACATAAATGGATGCCACCAATGGTTCAAGTTGTCCATCATCTGTCTGACACCCACATGTCCAACACCATGTGCCTCAGAAAAAAGCTTCTGTTTCAAATCTGGAGGAAAAACCAGTCTGCCATCTGGCCCTCTCCAGCAACCTTCCTGCTCTGAGGCTCCTCTGAGCCTCCACATATTCTTCTCCTCCGGAGCTGCTCTGCTCTGCAACAGTTTAATGTTACCCATGCTCAACTCTTCTCTCAGCTCATCTTCCACCGTCACCATCATCATCCGAGGTGCATATCCAGCGGCTGCTTTGGCAGCCTGGTCTGCAGCCTGATTCCCTAATGCAATGTCTGAATTACTGTTATCATGACCTTTGCACTTTATCACGGCAATTCTGGCCGGTAATAACAAAGCATTGGCCAGCTCACTCATTTCCATCTCGTGTTTTATAGGTTTACCCCCCGCTGTCAAAAATCCTGCTCTCAACCACTGACATAACTCCACATGAACTGCACCTGTGGCATATGCTGAATCTGAATATACATTTACCTCCTGATGTTCTGCCAACTTTAATGCCTCAATCACTGCTATTAGCTCTGCTCTCTGCGCTGACTGAGGTCCTTGTAACCTTTCTGCCTTCCTTGTTACAAATCCTGAGCCTATTCGTTCAACAACAGAATAGGCTGCTCTGAGTCCTTCACTTTCATGTCTGAAACAACAGCCATCTGTGAACAACTGTCTCATCTGTGGGCCTTCAATAGGACTAGCTTCTAGATCTGGTCTCACCTTCTCCATCCTGGAAACCAATTCTTCACATTGATGAGGTTCGCCATCCGTCATGCCATCTGCCATGTTCACACCTTCATGTGTATATGTGATGTTGGGTGCTTCCAAAATTTTGGACAGCCTGTGTTGTCTGAGTGCAGTCATAGTGAAGCTTTGTGAATTCACATAAGCCACAACACTGTGAGTTGTCAAAATGGTTAGACTGTGTCCCATGACTAAATGTGCAGTCTTTTGAATCATTCTGGCTATTGCTGCTGCATATTGTGTACATTGGGGGTGACGTTTTTCCACGTTATCCAACATAACTGATATATACATCAACATTTTTCTCTCACCTGTTTTTCTCTGAAACAAGATGTCATTTAAAGCAAATCTGGTTGCAGAAACATCAAGAAAAAATGGGATAGAGTAGTCTGGAAGAGTCAATTCAGCAGCAGATGCAAGTCGTTGTTTAAGCAGAACAAATGCTTCTTCCGCTTCCTGAGTCCAAATCAAAACATTATTTAGTTTTCTCATACCTTGCGCCTTCACGAGGTCCCTCAAAAGCTGCGTTAGGTCTGCATGGCCGGGAATATAGTTACGGCTGTAACCAGTCAATCCCAGAAAAGACAGCATGTCTTTCACGCGCAGCGGTTTAGGATGTGACAAAATGCTCTGTTTATGACTGGAGGACATGCTGGTTGTTCCTGCGGAGATGACACGGCCCAGGAAAGAAACCTGTTTTCTGGCAATTTGCAGTTTATCCCTACTGACCTTGAACCCATGTTCATGGAGGTGTCTCAGAACCAGTTCTGTAGCTTGAAGACAGATCTCAGCACTTGGTGAAGCCAACAGCAGATCGTCCATGTACTGAATAAGGGTGGTGTTTCTTGGCAGAGGACATGTCTGCAAAACATCTTTCAAAACCTGATTAAAGATACCTGGTGATAGGGCAAATCCCTGTGGCAGTCTGGTGTAACGCAGCTGGTGACCTTTATAAGTGAATGAAAAAACATCTCTGCATTCTTCAGCCAAAGGAAGACAGAAAAATGCGTTCGCCAAGTCGATACATGTGTACCACTGCTGAGAGGGCTCCAAACTGGAAATGGCCACATAAGGGTTAGGTACAGGGATTGTAGGTGTCTTCAAAACAGAATTTACAGCTCTAAGATCATGTGCCATGCGATAATTACCAGTTTGTTTCTTTTCCACCGGCAAAATGGGTGTGTTCCAGGCTGATACAGAGGGTTCTAAAACTCCAGCTGTCAAAAGGCCCGCGATGGTGTCAGCAATGCCTTCCTCCGCTTGAGGTTTATGTGGATACTGATTCACCCAAATAGGAGAGTCAGTTGCAACCTGAAATGAAACTGGAGCACATGAAACTAATCCCACATCCGTGGGACTGGTTGCCCAGAGTTGTGATGGGAGAGCATCCAACATCTCTGCTGCTTTATGATGGTCGGTACGTTCCCTGCCATGGTGTCGAGTCAAAAGCTCATGTTTCAAAAGAACTTTGTCAGTGACATCACAAACAATCTGATATGTCTTAGTGGAATTTGAAAACAGCAAACCTGGGACGCTGGTCGGTGCCCAATCAGTAGTCTGGAGGGAACGCTTAACCATCCCTCCTAATTCACTGGCCTGTCGCTCAGAATGGAGAGAAAGAGAAATATGAGGAAATGCTTCATCTGACATCATATACCATTGATGTTGTTCAGGAGTTAACATCACTGCGGCTGCCACCCCCTCAGGGGCCACATATATGTTCTTAGATGTGACTGTCCATGCGTTACTTTCAAGTTCTGCAGCAAATGATTCCTCTGTGTGATTTCTGTCGTAGAACAGAGTGACGTGTGGCGGATCAGGTGGAGTCAGGTAGGAACTTAGGCTTTGAATCCAAGGCTTCCACAGCTGGAACACCGAGAGAACACCAGCTTCAGCAGGTTCTGTTAAGAGTCCCCAGTAGATGTCAGCAAACTCCTCCCCCACGGGCCGAACCAGATATTGTCCATCCTGGAAAGTGTGACCACATGCTAGAGAAGAACCGTCTGGAAAGGTAACAGTCAAACCTTGAGGTCCACAAAGCACTGCGGCTCCCAGTTTAACCAACAAGTCCCTTCCCATCAAATTGACAAGTGTAGATGGAGACCATACGAATGAATGATGCAGTTTCTGGTTTCCAACTTTCACCGGAAGTGGTAAAGTCAACGGCAGACATTGTTCCTTCCCTGAGAAACCCATTAGTGACACAGTCTTAGTCGACAGCACAGAGGCAGATGGCTGATTGATTATAGTGGAATATGTAGCTCCAGTGTCGACTAAAAAGTTCATGTGTTCTTCTCCAGCCTTCGCTGGCAGCATGGGGTCTGCGGAACTCATGCTGCTGGAGTTATTCTCAGGGATGTGTCAAAATTGTCCATAAAAGTTTTCCCCGAGCTGGGGGTACTGACCTTGCGGAGGCGGGGCCATATTAGGGTTTGGTGGCACAATCTCACCTCCTGGTGGGGATTGACAATCCCTTGCCCAGTGTCCAACTTGTCCACAGGTCCGCCACATCCACCTCGTCCTCTCAGACCACAGTTCCAACCTGACCGTCCACGCTGTCCACCAAATCGCCATCCGAATCCATGCGCAGAACCCACAGATCTGTAGTTACATGGAGGATAGAAAACAGGAGGGGGGATCCCTCCCCCTTGCATTGGATTAAACTGAGGTGTCACCATCGGGGATGGAGCCCCAGGTGATGCAACTGCTGAGACCATAACATGTTCAGTTTTTTCTTGTTTACGTTGATTCACCTGCCGTTTAGCATCTAATAATTGCAATTTGATTAATTGATCATGAACATCCTCTTTCTCTTGTTTTTTCTTCTTCTCTACATCCTGAGCAACATGCAAATGGTGTACAAGATGTTTTTCCCAGTGGGCATACTCACAACCAGGCATCTCAGGATTCTGTTTCATCAGCTGTGACACCAAAGGAGGCACACCTTTCAGGACTGCTTCCCTGAATAATTCACCCAAGTTAGAACTATCCCCTTTTGGATTTACACGTGTGTGTTTAATCCAACTCTCTTCAGCTTGAGTAATGAAATCCTTTGGATGCTGTAAGGGATCCCAGTCAAACTTGAGAACCGCTGCAGGAGTTGATAATGGGAAATGTTCTCTAATTGCGTTCCCCAAACGAGTGATAACTGAAGAGAATAAAGTTTCATCTCTAATATTGGATGTTCGAGCTTCATATTCAATGTCATCTGCAGTTGAAGCAGGAACACAACGGCCTAGAACAGCTCTAAAATCACCCAAAGCCAGTTTAGTTCCTTTAGTTAGATTATCAAGTTCGGCAAGCCACAATCTGCCACCAGCTGCAATACTAGGCAATTTGTCCACCAGGGCCTGTACATCACCAAATGAATAAGGGACATAGTTTTCTGTGCCCACATTATTTTGTAATATAGGCATCTGCACTCTAGTGGGACCTTGAGAACGAGTTGTCATTGAATGCATGCTGTGAAAGCTATCCTTTAAATTTCTTCCCACACTACGAGTGCGTGGTGTTCTCTGTCTCCTGGCAAATTCTGCTTCTTCAGTAGAATGATATAACCCATTATTATCAACCATGTCTTCTTCAGCATGCATTTCTCCCTGTAAGGAGAAATCCAACAGTGGCACATTTAACAAATCAGTGGAGTTGTCCTGCCAAATCCCTTTTAGTGACATTTTTTACATTAACCTCAGGCTCCAATGAACGTGGGTTATTAAACTTGACATTAGTCGATACTGCTGGTGATCTAGTTCCTGTTTTATTAAGATCAACATGATTTAAACCTGTTGCCGGTTGTGTGTCTTCTGAAGATACAGAAGAACAGCCCCTAGAGGGCGGTCTTACTCCAGGTTCCTGGGCGTGCAACGCATGCTCCTCAGGGCCTGCTTTCGTCATCTGACAAGCTGTAGGCGGGGAAGAAGGCCTGTTAACAGACTGAGATGAGTTCTCGCGAGCAGCTCGAGGGAGAAAAGGCTCACAAGACTTAAAAGGAGTGAGGGATATGGGTGGTGCATTAAATGACGTATGCGGGTGTTGAGTATTATCTAAACATATATCGCCGCTTGGAGAATATATCGGGAGTGTTTCTACTACTAATTCTCCGCCTCTAACATCCAGAACTGGATACAATCCGGAAGAAGTAGTGTTTATATTGTATGGCGGAGGAGATTGTGCTGTTTCTTCTTTTGTTTCAAACAAATGTTTAATTCCCTGCCAAATTACCAACAGTTTTTCCCATGATTTTACTCCTCTATCTGCCTTTTCCTGATCACGCTTCCCAAAATGCAACAAACCAACAGATTTTTGTCTTTGAATACAATCATTAAGGTGTTTCTTACTTTTA
>NC_046372.1:35580423-35762771 GCF_011125445.2 Fundulus heteroclitus
GGATTGTAGTTTTATGATGTGGCTGGCTAATGACCGAACATCTCTGGAAAGCAATCTAAAAAAAGAACATTCTCAAGTTATCTCATCATTCAGTAATCTGAGTAATGTCACTTCCTCATAGCTAACGTATTTGACCTGCTAAGGAAAGTATCCGATGGCGGAAAAAGTCAGCATCCAGATTTAAGACACTCATTCATTGTTATTTATCTAAATCTATGAATCCTTCTCATTTCGTTTGTTCAACGTGAAAACAGTAGGATTTTTTGAAAAACTGCAATATGTTGGATTTGCATTATATTCCTTTAAGTAAAGCTTAATGTGTATGTACCAAAGAGACATGAACAGTGTTGTGCTAATCCCTTTTACAAGAACACATAAAATGAGTGAATTTTGTTTCAGTACCATGCAAAAGCGTTCATTACCCTTAATCTTTATCCATTTGATCCCATTATCCCTGCAGATCTCAGTGTACCTTTAATGGGATATTAAATGATAGATCAAAACAAAGCAGTACATAATTATGAATTAGAAGTAAAACAATATGATTTTCAAAATTCTTACAAATAAAAATCAAAACTTTTGATTTTTACTCAGCCCGTCTTACTCTTATATCTCCAAGTAAAATTCAGTGCAACCAACAGAAGTCACCTAATTTGCCAACAAAGTTTACCTGTGTGTAATTTAATCTCAGTCAAAATGCAGGTAGTCTGTGGAAGAACATGACAAGAAATCAGTGCCCGTATTCACATAGATTCTAGGAGTCCTCCCAGAAAGCCCCCATCTTAGCCTAAAGATCTCTGCCAAGAAGTTTTGGCATTAGAGTCATTCAGATAGTTGCTGAGAGCAACTCTGACTATGGAGACGAAGGAGATTTTTCTCTCAGGGAGGAGGTGTGGTTGACCCTGTTGCTAGGTGTGACGCTGTTTTCTAAGAGCTGTGATTGGTTGATAGAAGAAACAAAAAAATATCTAAATAAATAAACACAGATGCTCTCCTAGTAATCAGACGAGATAAATTAACCAATTAGGTTGGATTAAGAAATGTGTCATGATGATGAAATTTAGCAAGATTAAATAATTGTCACACAGCATCAAAATGTTTGAACTTACCTTAAGGCTGGTTCAAATGACAGGATTTTAAAATAGTTGGACAATTTTCAAAGCCTGACAGACACCGTATATAACGATAGAAAATTATACACTGTATGAGCAAACCCGTACACTTGTATATCTTTCTAAGAAAAATCTTAGAATTTGCCAAATTCTAAGATTTTTCCTAAAAGGACGTCAGTAAGAGCTACTTTTAGGCTTTGGATTCTTTGTGAATATGGGCACTGGCCTTTATGGAAGATTGTCAAGAACAGCCATATACACTGCAAAAACAGACCTTAAAATAAGTAAAATGTTCTTAAAATTTGGGTTTTTGTCCTTGATTTGAGCAGGTAAATGATATTATCTGCCAATGGAATGAATATTTTGACCCCTAAAATAAGATAATTAGACATCCTGCGCTTGAAATAAGACGATGGAGATGAGTTGTTCCTATTTTAAGTGCAAAAATCTTATTCCATTGGCAGATCATCTTATCTACCTGCTCAAATTAAGGACAGTTACACTAATTTTAAGAAAACTGTACTTATTTTTAGTTCTGCTTTTGCAATGTAAGACCAAAACCAAGCCTGTAAAACACCGGTTGGCATAAAGTGAATACCCTCAAGATGCTTCCCCACTTAAAACATGGTGGTGACAGCATCATGCTGAGGGAATCCTTCTATTTAGCAAGTACGGGAATGCCTGAGGTATTTCACTGAGACGGTTGGGGAAACAATTCTGTCTCTAGAAATGAAAAATTTTAAGTGATTATTTATGTAAAACATAAAAAAATGTCTTCATATTTGCAAATATGCACTACTTTGTCCATCCATCCATCCATTTTCTGACCCGCTTAATCCCTCATGGGGTCGCGGGGGTTGCTGGTGCCTGTCTCCAGCGTTCACTGGGCGAGAGGCGGGGTTCACCCTGGACAGGTGGCCAGTCTGTGTTGTTGGCAAATCATATTAGATATCCGTGTGGTTGTAACATGACCAAATATAAATGTTTAAAGGGTATTCAGACTTTTGCACGGCACCGTAAGAACTATTGTTTTACAACCTGCTGCAGTCATGTCCTGTTGCAAATTACTGTGGAGAACAGTGTCTCTGCGTGTGGTCTCCTCAGGGCTTGATAGCTGGATGAACCTGACGAGGGTTGACCCCGATGAGGAGGTTCAAGGAGAGATCCACCTGAGCCTGGAGCTCGTCAGAGACACCAAGAAGAGCTGCCTACGGTGCAAGGTCATCGAAGCCAGGTAAAATTAAAAAAAAAGTATAAGGAGCTCAAATGAACAAGGATGACTCAAGCGTTTCAGGAGCAAACTTGTGATCAGATTAGAGGAAATAGTTTTTAAATATTTAGTTTACATCTTGAACATTATTGAGCTTCTAGGGCAAAGTGTCTCGCCACACCATAACAATTTCTGCGATAAAACCTTCTTGCCATCGCTTCATAGGCTTCCACACTCTCTTCTGAGTCACAGTGCCACCATCACCCCACTCACTGCCCCATCTGCGTGTCCCAATCTCTCAGCCACTAACAAGTCTGTCAATCAGGATTTGACACTGGTTTTCAACCAAGCTCAAATGGCTCATAGTTTTAGTCTTAAAGACTAATGTCAAGAATAATGTTTTGTTTTGCCACATTATATGAGTTGTTTAAAAAGGTAATCAGATCAGATTGATCATTTTCATCACAAGTGGTGTTTTGGTCTGCTGATACCCACAGGGACTTGGCCCCGAGAGACATTTCTGGAACGTCGGATCCTTTTGGAAGAGTTATTTACAACAACCACAGTGCGGAGACCTCGGTGAGCTTTGTAACTCATGTCGAGCATGCAAGAGAGTCACAGTGCCGAAAGGTTGTTTTTCCTTTGTAATTATTGATTATCTACATCATAAACTGCTACAGTTGGCACATCATTAGCATCTTATATATATATAAGATAGGTGCAGAAAAATATAATTATTTAGATTTTAATTCAAGATTAATTTGATTTGTATATCCATGCATTTTAAAGGATCATTGCACAATTTTAAATATATTTTTTTCTCTTTCCTCTACATGCCCTTACAACTGCTCAACATGTAATACGAGTTTTCCTCTATTTAGCACATTGCCTTTATACAGCAGGCTGGATTAGTCAGTGCATGAGAGGGTGATTTGTGTCTTGTTCTGTGTGACGCGTTGCACACTCTCCTTCATCCTGCTACCTTGTTGAGTCTCCACCACCACTGACCCTTCAGTGAGAGAACGGGGGCTAACTTCAATATTTATAACTTTTTACCTCAGAGGACATCACGCCTCTAAGCAGAAGACCATTGCAGTCGCAGTGGCAGATGCTTTTCCTCTTCACAACACTGGTGTCATTTCAGCTTGTCGCCAGAGGGGGCAGACTTCTCTACAAACTCTGGAATTTATGCAAAGCTCCTTTAAGCCTGCAACACATTTCAGCCAGGAGAGTTAAGACACATCATGATGTCGGCCATGAGATGTTTTCTTGTTGAGGATTACAAGGGATATGTAACTTTATGCTTCTATTCTGAACCGCAGAAGATTTATCAGATGGTTTTTGAATATTTGTTTTAGTCTTATTCACATATCCTGTGTTGGGAACAGGACTGCAGGGATGACCTTCACAACCCATACATCCTCTACTTTAATATAACGTGCTCTTGTTCAGTTTTGATTGTGGATTATGAGTTTCAGCTTTACGTATTAAACGTAGAGCAATCACCTTTTAAACGGCTCCGTGGAGTCACGGGTTACAGCCCCACCCGTGCTTTTTCAGAGCCATTAGGGTCGTTGTCTCATGTGAGGTGTTCAATGAGACCGACATCTGAATATTTTGGTCTTGTTTCAACATATACGGTAAGTGGTTGTGAAACAACCAGCAGAAGAGAGTCAACGCTGCTTTGAAGATGCTTTCTAGTTCTGTTAGAAATTCACATAGATTCTTCTCACAGGAATGGATTTCACAATTTGGGATACATTTTTAGTTTGAAATTGTTTAAAATTTTTTTTATTTCAGGGTAAATAGTCATATGACATACATCTTCAATAATTTAAGGTGTACAAGTTTGAGTTTATCACATATTTCCTTTTCATTGCCACTCACCTCAGTTAACATCAATGTTTGTGATTCAGCAACAAAGACGGAGACTAGGTAAAAAAAAGGCTTTTGTTGTAGCATTCTAACGCGAAAACCACTGCAGACCAAAAGTAACATAGATCAATATCAGATTGGCCAAAAAATATCTGGATGATCCCCAGGGCATTTGGGAAATGTTATGTGGACTGATGAGACAAAAGTGAAACATTTGTAATGTGTGTGACCCCTTACATATGCAGTATAAAACTAATACAGCATGTTAGAAATGCATCGCAAATCCCCAAATTAATGTCATGGATGCCCATGATTATACCCTTCTGAATTTAAGTGTAGGTAAAACCCAGGGTTCCTACTTGGTTGGTTTGCAAACATCTGAAATTAGATATCAGTGTTTCCTAATCTGTGAAAATATGGAAAAGAGAAAAAAAAACATGGAAATGTTTTCCTTCCTTCCTTCCTTCCTTCCTTCCTTCCTTCCTTCCTTCCTTCCTTCCTTCCTAAGGATGAAAAGAGTATTTCAGCACATTTCAGATGATGGCTGTTAATGGAGTGCCTTCTGCAAGATGGACGTCTAATAAACTCCTGCTCTTTCAGTTTGATACAGATTTCTTTGTACTAATAAATGACATAGGATCCTGTAGACGGGGAATCATCTATAAATATATACAATATTCCAGTACTACATTCTTTGCATGTATTGTAATAATGTTCTCCTACTTGTTAGAAATCTAGAGATTCTCTGCTCATCTTTGTTGCTTAAAAATGTATCTTCTGGTGGATATTGTCTTTTCCTGACGACAGGATTTGGCACAAAAATGCAAATATCACCTGTTTTAGAATTTTCTCTTCTCGGTTCGTGTTGGCCCGTGGGTTGTCTGGCCTAGGTGTGGGACGGGGGTTTGGACCGAAGCATGAACTGGGTAAGTCAGGTTGTGATGGAACCCCTCTCCCCCCCCCCCCCCCCCCCATCTTGATCTTAGGGTTCACCTACAGTTGGGTTGCCGGTGCATGGA
This sequence comes from Fundulus heteroclitus, assembly GCF_011125445.2. Taxonomy (NCBI): domain Eukaryota; kingdom Metazoa; phylum Chordata; class Actinopteri; order Cyprinodontiformes; family Fundulidae; genus Fundulus; species Fundulus heteroclitus. The sequence goes on from NC_046372.1 coordinate 35,585,640, forward strand.
CCCGGGAAAACAGGATGTGTGTGATAAGAGCAAGTGTGCATACTGCGTCATTTTCTTTTCTTTTCTTTTTTTTTAGCAGCGTTTGCATGTGGGGGCACTAGGGTGGGAGTGAGTGAATGAGACTGTGTATGTAGTTTTCTGTTCGTTTATTTGTCAGGTTGGGTTTATACTGCCCCCTCTCCCTGGACATCTCAGGTCTCCACCTAAGTGTAGAGCTCATCCCCCCGTCCTGCTCCCCTCCGCTGGCTGGCGCCTTGTCCTGCCGGTGCATTGGTGGTACTCGGTGTCCGGGGTCAGGTGCCTGGGCGGATGCCGGCTCGCTCCTGGCGGCTGCTTCGCGGGGCCTTGCCCCCCGGGGCTCGGTCAGGCCGCCGCTGGGGGATGGGACGCCCCTGGGTCCTCAGGTCCCTGGGGCCCATGGCCGGATCCGCTCCAGCGTAGCTGGCTGCCGGCTCGTCCTCGCAGCTTCCGGGGGCTTTAGCACTGTCTGTTGCTGTTGGCGGGTTTCCTTGGTGCCGTTTCTCCTCTCCCCTTGGGTGGGGGAGGCAGATTTCCTGTATTGGCCCCTCTTTGACACCTTTACTCTGAAAGTCCCTTTGGGCATCTAGGGTTTTGGTTCCCCTGGCGTCTGCCTCGTTGCTCTGGGAGGCAGGTCTTTGGCTCTTCACAATCGCTATTGAGCATTTTTCTTTTGGATAAACGTTACATACACAAGCACAGTTTCACAAACACCTACAGGTGATTGGATCCAGGTACTTACAGACTCACTTCCATACAGAAAACCCTTATTATTATCTTCAGCGTTCACTTTATACATGTCGTATTAATTAATACTGTATATACTTCAGTGATGGTATCAAGGCGTTACTTGATTGTGTCTGTAATACTTTATCTGCTGGTTGTACTTTTCCTTTTACATCTCTCTTTGCAGGTGAAGAAGCAGACAGAGGATATTGTATCATTGTCTCCCTTTTCTCTCCTCTTTCTTTCACCTTTTCTCCTTTTTTTCTCTTCTACCTTCTTGTTTTAGTGTCCATATAACATGAAATATTCCCAACATAAATTATAATAAAGCTACTTGCACGTATAAATCCAGCGGAGCACTATGGCGAAAGCCGTGCTGCTCCACTTGTCAAAGTAAAATCTTTTGGGCTCTTTCTGGCATTAAGACAACAATTCTTATCGTCACATTGCCAGACAGGACACTACAAAAAAAATGAAAAATAAATAATCTTTCTCATGACTTACCAGGAAAACTCTATTAACACACTTTATTTGAATGCCTAAAGTCTTACAGGCTTGAAATGCAGAAATGGCTGTAAAGTTTACTGGGTGAATTTATTGTATACATTAAAATATAAAAAAGTATTTGCTGATATGACAAAAATATGTATTTCTGTTCTATACATTCTTTCTGATATACGTAGCCTTCCTGTTTGGATTTCTTACCATTTTTAGATTATCAAGAAGACCCGTTTCCCTCACTGGGGAGAAACCTTAGACCTGGAGCTGGATGCAGAGGAGCTGAGTGAGGAGGGGACTGTGATCGTGGAGGTCTGGGACTGGGACATGGTGGGCAAGAATGACTTTCTAGGAAAGGTCAGGATCATGATCAGGATCTTATGATGACTTTTAAATACTGCACGTTATTGAATTTATTGCTGCTGAACCTTGTTATATTTTGAGACATTACAACCACACATCTCAGTGTGTTTTATTTGGAGTTTATGCATTAGGGCAACTAAAACCAGTGCATATTTATAAATAGAGGAAGGAAATTACTTTGTGCCATTTCGTCAGAGGAGCGTGCTTGAAATTGTTTCTTGGCAATGTTTATTGGTAGAAAGTTGATTACAGTTTGGTTTTATTCTGAACTGAGAAAACAACATATTTGGGAAGTAAGACAGCACCTGTGCCCCGTCTGGTTCATCTTCATCCCAACAATAGGTCTTTCTTTCAAACATCCAGATCAATTTAGTAGCTAAATGTGCACTTTCGAACCCAGTTAGGCTGACTTTATAGAAAGAAAGAAAGAAAGCAAAATAACTTTTTATCATTGCAATTGTACATTCCAACAAAATTTGTCTTCTGCATTTAACCAATTCCTTAGGGAGCAGTGGACAGCTTTTACAGCACCTAGGCAGTAATCTGAGGCTATGGGCTTTGCTCAGGGACCCATAGTCGCAGTCTGAGTGGTTCAGACCAGGTTCTTGCAGCCTTCTCAGAACGCTGGCCTAACCATTAGACCCCAACTCTCCCCATAAAATCTGGCTATGTTGAAAGATGCTTTATGTTTCCTTGTGGTATCTGACTCCACATAGCACAGCAGGTAGCATACCTCCATCTTTTGCCAAATGTGGCTGGTGTAGTGCATTATGGAATGTGCATTGTGATTGGTGCTTTGTAACCTACTGAAGGACCAAGAATGCAAATGAAAATATTAAATGATCTTGCCGGCCAGTTGTGTCCTGCTGTCCTTGAGCTTAGTCATTTCTGACTATCAGTTTTCTTCCAATGTATCCCTATTTTTAACTCCTCCCATTTCCGCATTGATGCTGACCTCGTTCAGGAAAATCATTTCTACAGCATGATGCTGCCACCACCATGTTTCAACACATGGAATGTTTTTATAAACTGGACTTTTTTTAGACTTTGTTTTAATAACGGCTTCCAGCTTGTCATTCTTAATTAAGATCAGATTTATGGAGTGCACAACTAATAATTTCCCAGTCATCAGATTCCACCTGCTTTCATTAGCTTCAGCTGATCCATACTTACTATGGGCCTCTGGGTTATTTCTTTGATTCATGTTCTCCTTGCCCAGCCTGTCAATTTCGGAGGACGGCCATGTATTGATAGATTTGCAGGTGCATCATGCTCTTTCCTTTTACCGATTATGGACTAAGCAGTGCTCTGTAAGTTGTTAAACACTTGGGATATTGTGTTGTAACCTAATTCTGCTTTAAACTTTCCGCAATCTCCGGAGTCAATACCTTTTCAAGTAATTTATTTGCTGCAATTTCTTGAAACTGAATCCAAATAGGTGCTGCTTTTCAGCTTTGTAGATATAAAAACACTGTTGGCGGTCCTTTTCCTACCACTTCACCATTGTGTGCTACTGTATGTTCATCCCTACAAAATACCACGCTGATGTTTGTTTTTGGAACAGGACAACATTTAGAAAGTTCTTTGCAAAAGACCTTAAACTGTGTTCTTGGTTGACATTGCTTTCATGTTCATTCTCTCTTTTCACAGGTGGAAATCCCTTTTGCCTGTTTGCACAAGACACCTCAGTTAGAGGGCTGGTTTCGTTTGCTGCCCCTGAGAAATGAGTCTGAAGCTGGGTGAGAATTATGGGTGTGCTCGTTTGTGCAATGAGGCTTTTTTTTGTGTGTATTTGTACGCCACACTAGTCCTTTTGCTTGCACAATGCACAGAAGGACAGGTAGTTGCTGGCCTTCATGCTCCCTTTCATGCATTTAAATGAAGAATCACAGGTGGAGGGCCAGGTCCCTGACAGCATCTGTTCCTTAAGATAATTTTAGAACAAAGGGCAGAATGAGATGCAAAAGAGATGTAATATTAAGTGAATTTCTCCGGCTTATTAGGAACCGTCTCACGATTTTCAGCTTTGTTTAAAGGACACTCAGTAGAGTCACGATGACAAGGAAAATGTCTTTATGTAGCACCATACGTTTAATATCTTGAAGGGACTCACTTTAGTTCAAGGTTAGTGCAAGAAATTCCCACTTAACATTTTTTGAGTTGATCCTTTTGTCGTCATTTGTCTCCAGCGGTAAGCTGGGAGCGCTGCGCCTGAAGGTGCGTCTGGTGGAGGACCGGATCTTGCCGTCCACATACTACCAGCCACTTATTGAACTGCTGGTTGAGTCGGTAATCTCCCCCGCAGAGGTCAGCATCGCAGCTCGTCCTCACCACGGATATCCATTCGTTCACCCCCATCATGAACAAAGAGACTGCTCCATGCGATACATTTCGTCCCCGTTTTTCCAAAGAGGCGTCGTTTCTCAACGTGTGATGAGGGTCTCTCGTTTGAACAGGTGGAGGACAGTAGTGCCCTGACCATGCTGGAGGAGGTGACTACAGTGGAGAGCAGGCAGGATGTTGCGATGACTCTGGTGAAGATCTATCTGGGGCAAGGCCTGGTGGTGCCGTTCCTCGATTACCTTAATACCAGAGAGGTCAACCACACAAGTAAGGATGGACAGAATGAAAGTGTTTAGTTCTCTCATAGCCACTGCAACATCTTTAGGATGCTGGAATATGCTGACATTATTATTTGGTTCTAGACTCTAGTTCTGAAGCTTTGACTTTGCATAGCTTACTTCAGGGGTGTCCAAACTTTTCAGCTTGTGGGCTAAAATTGTCAAGTCAAAAGCACTCGAAGGATCAAAGAAAAAAAAAAAGGAATAAAAATAAATAAGATTACATAACCAAACAATAGTAAAAATGTATGTGTATGTAAAATGTATGTGTTTAAGCTCTAAACTCATCACAAAATGTCCTGGCCACATTTATCAGTTCCCCTGCAAAAGATGAGTAAAAAGACCTTTCAAAATAATCAACATAATTTCCAACTAGAAACACAGAAAAATCCAACCAGTAAATTTACACGTATTCAAAGGGGGAACAAATGTTGAGAAATAACTGTTTTTATTTAAAATGACCAGAGGCAACATTTTTGGAACCTCTAACACCTTAAAGAATGTATAAATGGAGCATTTATCTTAACTTTTTGTTCACTTGGTCAGGGTTTATAGGAACTTCTAATTAGTAATGCTCGACTTTCTGTTTCCACGGGGTAAAAATATGAGGTAAAACAGAGGCCCATTTGTTTTAGCCAGCGTATAGTGGCATCGATGACCATCTCCCCATAATAACCATTAGAAGCTCTCTGCTATGATAAATGGGTCTTACTGTTCTGGTAGTCACATTGGTTTTGTAATTTATGGTGTTCTGTACTCATTAGTTTCTGATTCTTAGTTCTTGTGTTCTGTTCTCAGTGTGTTAATTTAGTTACTTTCTACTTTAACTTCAGTTGTTAGCATTTGGTTCAGTAAGATCATTTTCCCTAAGGTCTTCAGTTCAGTTCCTCACCCAGCTGCTCTGGTGTTTGAGTTCCTGTCTCACTGATCACCCAGCAGTTTTATGTCAGTCAGTACCCTTCACTCCTCATCTGCTCCGTTGGTTACCCGCCCGTGACAGTTTGTGGGTCCCCTTGTGCCTCAGCTGTTTACTGTCACTTCATCCTTGGTGTCACCACCAGATGTCCTCTGGTCCTTCACCAGCTTGTTCCTTGGTTTGCAAGTTTTCTTAATTAAACAATCATTACCGTCAATGTTTTAGCTGCCATTCTCTGGATTGGAGTGATTGCAGGAAAAAAAAAAGCCCATCCTCTACTTGCATCACAAATGTATTTTTTTTTCAATGCTTCTGGAAATGTATGCTTTGGTTTTCGGCAAGAAACAGCCCAGGTTGGTTTGGCATTGAAGATGAAGAATGATCACCTCATGGCCACCTTTAAGAATGGTGGTTTCCAAAAGCACTGGGGACCTTGCTAGAGTGCATGCTGTTTTGAACTTTCCAACATACCAAGATATTTTAAATGAAAATGCATTGCATTATAGGAAAAGATTAAGTGCTGTCCTACTGGGAAAGATATGCGGCAATTGTTGCTTAATTTTTAAATGTAGGCTATTGAAATAAAATAACGGATTGCTTTAGTGTAGATTCATGCTGCTGCAATAAAAGACACATTTATTTTGATGCTTTTTACATATCTTTACCAGCGGTACCAATAAACGAGCTCGGCACTGTATCCCAACTGTACTTCATCTAATCATTGCTGTAAATGTGTTAGTTTCTCGGTCACAGACTGAAACGCGGCAGCTTACTGTTATTGCTTCCTGCTCCTGAGACTCTCTCAAAGTGGCGGCTGTTTTAAGTCACAATTGACATCAAGGTCCCTGAGCACCACAGTTATTGTCTGCATGTGGGCGGTAAAAGCCCACCAGCACTATATTTACCACCCTGATGGCGATTATTTACACACCCCAACAGTCTTTTCACAGCTTGTCCGAGGTCGGGATTAGTCATGTTTTTGCCTCCGCACTGTAAACCCCAGAGAAAATTCACACAGAGTTGTGCACCGGATTTCAAGCTTCATCCGTGTAGCTCGAGATAATAAGTATAGTACCCAAGTTTCCATAGCAACTGCACATGATCCAGTTGGTAACTGCTTGATCAGGAATAGATGCTGCAAACAGGCAGACATTAAAATTAGGAGCATAGGGCAAGGCGGGGACGGCATATTGTCGATCCTCTGTGTGGGGAAAATAAAATCAGCCCTGCCATCCCTGTAGGTTCAAATGCTTCGCCTGACAAGACAGTCCTGTCACCATGGACGTTTTTACTACCACCACCTAAAAGGATTTACAGTGATGAAGCAGCAAAGTCAGCGTGCTCTCCTTTGTGATACTGTGCTGTTTTATTTGAGAAGCACATCATGTCTTGGCTGATTAAACTGCAACAAAATGACCGTGGCGCATCAATATCCTACAAATGTATACAGAAAATCCAGAAATCCTGTGTGATTTGCTTTCAGCTTGATATAATCTTTCAATTTCTAAGGTTTTATTGAAGCCTGATTAAGTGCCTGTCGGAGGATTTTGTAGCTGTTAGTAACAGTAATTGTGGGCCATCAATCAGCGTTGAAGACTTGCTTCAAATTTCTATTGATTGAAGTAATACATGTGTTTTCTTTAACACACTGGTGACAAATGTTTCCAGTTTGCAAAAAGAAAAAAATACAATGCAGTATAGGAAAAAAAGGTAAAAATAAATAAATAATTATGAGCAATAAGGGAAAGCAAAGAAACCAAAGAAATGTAAATAAAATCTCATTATCATTGGTTCTTTGGACTTGAATAATTGCACTAATTGAATAATTAGTGCCTGGAGCACTAATTATTCAACATATTATATTTGTTTCAGTTGTGACATTTCCTTTTTCTTTTGTTTTCACAGCTGATCCGAACACGTTATTTCGCTCCAACTCACTAGCCTCCAAAGCCATGGAACAATTCATGAAGGTGTGGTAAACTATGTTATTTATGCAAGAGTACGTGTTTGTTTTTTTCTGAATGCATGATTTGTCTTTTATTTAGGACTAACCCCCCTTTGTCACTGTTTGCAGTTTTTTGCATTTCCTGTCTTAATTACAGTGCCCTTCAAAAGTCTTATAGCCCTTTTATGTTTACCACATTTTGTGAGCAAAATTCTGTCCTCGACCTTAAACACAAGTCCCTCGTTGTAAAACATGGCGATGGCAACATCATGCTGTCGGAAGACTTTTCTTCAGCAGGGATGGAGAAGCTGAATAGAGTTAATGAGCAGATGGATGACACTAAATACCGAGTAATCCTGAAAGAGAACCTGCTGGAGCCTGCAAAAGGCTTGAGACCTTCCAGCAGGACAATGACCTTTAACATACAGCCATAGGTACAAAGGGACATTTTTCAAAATAGCTCTTTATTCCTTTAATGGTCTCCGTCTCAATATTACTGAGCTTTAATAGTTTTGCAAAAGAGTTTGGGAAAGCACTTCAGTCTCTTGATGTGGCCCACCAATACCCCAAAAGACTCGCAGCAGTAACTGCACCAAACGGTGGTTCTGAACTCGGGAGGGCTCAATACAAAAGCATTCCACACTTTTCAGATTTGTATTTGTAAACAAATAAAACAAAAGCATCTATTTTTTTCATATCTACACACTACTTTGTATTGGTCTATCACGTAAACTCCCAATGAAACATATTGAAGGTTTTAGGTATCGGGACCAAATTAGAAAAAGTTCAAGGGGCTTTAATGCTGTTGCAGGGCACTGGACTGTAAATGCACATGTAATGCATCTTACTGTCTGCTGTTAACTTTCTGCACTTGGAAGAGTTTGGAGGACGTACACATTTTTAAACCAAACCCTGTTCCGGTGATGTAAATAAGGTGCCCTGAGTAAATGATATTGTCTTGCTGCCAGGCCGTTGGCATGCTGTATCTGCATGAAGTGTTGAAACCCATCATCAATCGCATCTTTGATGAGAAGAAGTACATTGAGCTGGACCCGTGTAAGATTGACCTGAATCGCACAAGGTAAAACAGAACTACTATAAAGCATTATGCTGGATCACACTACTAATGCACAAATCTGATTCTGACCTAATAAAATTGTCTAGGACAGGCTCAGAAGGCTAGAGGTCTATTAGAAGGATGATTTTAAGTGGCAGATTTATGTGTGTAGCCCTACTCTAAATGTTGGCACATGAGGTTAAGAATAAGATATACATACAAGAAGATAACAAGAAATAACATTAAAGAAGAAGTTTAGAAATGGGGAGGGTTTGTTGCTTGGCAACAGCCATGAGCCCCCTGAGATGTCTCTCTATTTCTGACATGGAGAGAGAGAGTGAGAGAGATCCAGGATGCAACATCCTCTGCGTCTGCACTGGATATGCCCATCCTAATGTGTTCCCCCCTTTTCCCTCCAAGTAAATACATCCCTTTTGACATTTGCAGTTTGACACAAAGTAGCTGTGTTCCTCTGTCCAATCTCTAAAAGATCAGCTTTTTACATTTATTGAAGCAGGGAGGTCATCACTTGTGTGTACAGAGTAAATAAAAGCTTTTTGGTCCTTGTTGCAAGCAATTCTGAGCACACAGTGACTCTGTCTGTTTACTGGGTTACAAAATCTTTCTTTGTGTCTGAAGACGGATATCATTTAAGAGTGGCGTGTCGGAGGCAGAGGTTCGGGACTACAGCGTGGAGATGCTGCAGACCTATTTGACCAGCATCATTGAATCTATCGTCAGCTCTGTCGATCAATGTCCTTCGGTCATGAGAGTGGCCTTCAAACAGCTGCACAAGAGAGTGGAGGAACAATTCACAGAGCCTGAGAATGAGGTCAGTGTAGAGCCAAGCACTGAGGAGCCTGGACTGATCCTCTGGGAAATCATTCTCAGTTCACTAAATTTTCTTTGAAAATCCCTTTAATGTTACCAGGATGTAAAATACCTGGCCATCAGCGGGTTCTTCTTCCTGCGTTTCTTTGCGCCCGCCATCCTGACGCCAAAGCTGTTCCAGCTGAGAGACCAGCACGCCGACACACGTACAAGCAGAACGTTGTTACTACTCGCCAAGGTATGACTCTAGGTACTGACATATAGACATACATGAACATTTTATTGATATCCATACATCACATTTAAGTGAGTACAAGACAAGCAATGAAGTGCTGGGTGGCCTCTAGCCCAGTGGTTCCTAACCCAGGTCCTCAAGGACCCCTGTCCTGAATGTTTTAGGTGTCTCCTTGACACTTAAAATAGCCCTTGATGACATGCAGGGGAGGTCATACAATCATTTGAATCAGGTGAGGTGGAACAGAGACACTGTTCCCTGAGGACCACACAGACAACCACAGAGATGACAAGCATTAGGCGATCGATCAGGATGATATATTATGCATATCCCATCCATGTGATTAGTGTTAAGATTTAACATTTCTCAGTTCCTCTAATTGACACTTCTTAACTGATGGACATCAAAGCCAATTGTGTTTACAGTACTCTAATTCAATTCAGTTCAGTTCAATTTTATTCATAAAGTGACGATTCACAAAACATGTCATCTCAAGGCACTTTACAAAGTCAAATTCAATGAAATTTAAAAAAAGTATTCCACTACCAGTCAAAGTTTTCGACCCACCGTCTCATTCAAAGGGTTGTCTTTATTTTATTGATACCTGTGGAATCTATTTCAGGGGTTTACCTCCTGAAGACCATAGAGAGAATGCCAATAGTGTGCAAATCAGTACTCAAACCAAAAGGGTTAAATTTTGAAACCTTAAAATATAAAATATATTTTGTTATTTCACTTTTTTTTGTTTGCTCCATTATCCTGTATACTTAAATCACAGTTTCAATGTCTTTGCTATGTTTCTACGGTGTAGAAAGAAAATAAAAATAAGGAAAAAACATTTAATAATGAAGGTGGGACCAAACTTACTAGTAGTGTGTGTCCCTCAAGTTGTTCCACATTTGTTGTCTTGATTAAAACTGTAAACCTAATACTTAAGTATATTATTGGAACTTTATGTGGTAGGCTAACATAAAGTAGCATTTCAACTGCAAAGTGGAAGGAAAAGGATACATAGTAGTCTTTCCTCCTTTACAAACAACGATCTGAAAAGTGTGACAGTCATCTGTATTCAGCCCCTTACTTAAATATCACTTAATACATTCCAAGGCAAGCAAAAAAAAAAAAAAAAAAATACAGCTGTTCTATGAAGTCCTTAGATGTTTGTTATTGAACATCACTGAACAACCACCTTCATGAAGGCCAAGGAACACATCAGTGAGTTTAGGGTACAGGATGCAACAACAACCCAGGCTTTAAATATCTCACAGAGCACCGTTCAATCCATCATCTGAAAATGGAAAGAGAATAACTTGACCACACACCTACCAACTAAGGCTGCCCATTACCCTGACACCATCCGGAAGGTAAAACATGGTAGTGGCAGTAAAATCATGTTGGGGATGCATTTTTCTTCAGCAGGGAGCTGGGAAGGTGGACAGAGCTATATAAGGAGAAAGGTTTTAGAGATTCTCCATCCAGTCTAACTGAGTTTTAGCTATTTTAAAAGAAGAATGAGCAAAAATGTCCATGCCTATAGTTGTGCAAAACTGGAAGAAATATACAGTGTACCAGCAGTGAGAAGCATTTTCAAAAATTCCCAGTTCAGGAGTCTGAATAACTTTATTTTAAGCCATGCATCATGTTTCTTCCACTTCACAATCATACTCCTCTTTGTTTCAGTCTATCACATAAAATCCCAATAACATCCCCTGAAGGTTGAGATGAACATGATGATAATAATAAAAAAACAAGGGGTGTGTATACACTGATTTACAGCTGCTGATCATTTAAAGCACAAACTACTGTTTCAGCGATGATGTGGTGAGCAGTGGATTTTACTTTTTCATAAAGTTTACAAAAAATACTGTGTCATAGCATGCTTCATAAATAGATTTTGTGACAGTCCCACCGCACTAGAAAACCGTGCAGGCTGTGACAGAGAGCTAGCCACACCTTTAAATGAAAATGACCCACCAGTGTCGCTTGAATCAACACCCACCATATCTTTAAAAATAGGGCCCACATGTCAGGATCGCTTGTGCTTGTTGAAACCCCATTTCCTCTCCTACACATGGCTCTGCGGTTGCTGTCCGTGGTGCTGAAACGCTGTTGCCATGAGTCTGCTACAGAGACGGCAATAGCTATTTTTACCTCTGTATAGGCAGCAACCAGCCTGCGGTTCAAAGCCGAGCATCAGAGAGGGCTGTAGAGAGGGGCTACCTTCTCGCCCCGGGCTAGGTGTAGGCCAGACAAAGGGCCTCACAGCACGCTTGGCCCCAGGGACCCTTTTGATCTTTGACTTTGAGACCTGCTGTCAGTGGGCGGATTTCTGATGTGATGAAAGATGTCAGTGGAGAGCACATATCGTGTGTTTATGGTCCCCAGGCACTGCAGAGTGTGGGCAACCTGGGCCTTCAGCTGGGTCATGGCAAGGAGCAGTGGATGGCACCTCTTCATCCCATCATCCTCCGCAGCGTGGCCTCTGTCAAGGACTTCCTGGATAAGCTGATCGACATAGATCATGATATCGGTAAGGCAGACAACACTGAGTGCATGGCTAAACGTGTAATGAACCAGCAACAGGCCAGCTGTCAGAGGGGATGCCTGCATCTGATATGAGCACTATACTGTTGCTCTGTAGTGAAATATTCATAACTAGCTGGAAGTCTGGAAAAGCGATAACACTTGCACACATAACACCGGAGACCCAGCACATCTTGGCTGCTGTCTGCCATGTGTTAGTGAGGTTGTTGTTCTTAAACACTGCCCCACACTCCCTCCCTTATAAAATATAATTTATCACATCCCCCTTTTTTTCCCCCAATGCCAGTTTGACATTTAGTGCTCTTCAGGTGGAGATTGGTAGATTTTACAGATTAAAAACACTCGTTATTCTATTTTGCAGACTCTGGAAAACAATATACTACATGTTAGCTGTCACCAATTAGATATTATCTGCATAATAACATAGCACCACCTTGTGCCTGTCAGGTTGAATGTGGTGTTTTCCTCTTCTTGCTGCAGTGTCTTCGGTACCTCAGAGGGCTGTGTTCATGCCTTCAGTGACAGTGAAGGAGGGATACCTCCACAAACACAAAGCTGACGGACCACAGCTGCTGTCCCGCTTTGCCTTCAAGAAACGCTACTTCTGGTTAACTAGTGAGACCTTGTCCTACGCCAAGACCTCTGAGTGGCAGGTAGGCGTATTCCACTAAGATACGGTGCCTTGCAAACGTATTGATTTGCCTCCAAGTGTTATCCATTTTACCACACTACAATCACAGACCTTAATGCACTGGGGTTTTTTGTGTTAGACCAACACAACCTTTCAAACCTTTACACAAATCTGAAGAGTTTAGTGTGGATTAGTATTCAGATCTCTTTGATACCTCTAAATAAAATCCAGTCCAATAATCTACCTTTGTTTGATTGTCAGGGGGCATTAGTGAACAAACAGCATTACGAAGACCAAGGGACAGAACTGGTTATGGATAAAGCTGTGAAGATGTTTAAAGCAGGGTTAAGCTATAAAACAGTGTCGCAAGCTGATTTCATTGAACACTATTCACCCATCATCCAAACATGGAAAAAGAGCGCTTCAACTTTAAACCCACCAAGACACGGCCGTCACCTAAACTGACAGACTGGGCAAAGAGAGCATTAATCAGGGAAACAGCAGAGAGGCCCAGCTTAACTCTGGAGGATCAGCTTTAAAAGGACTGGTTGAGAGGAGGCGCAGAAACTGAAGTAAATGCAAATCTCTATCTGTGGGGTAAAACTAATGTTGCTTTCCAGCTAGCACACTATCCCAACACAGAAACATGGTGGTGGCTGCATCATGCTGTGTGCGTGCTTTTTTTCTGCGGGGACAGGAACGTTGGTCAGCTTTGTGAAACCCTGTTGGGCACTGCAAAAGACTAAAGTCAGCGATTAACCTTCCAGCAGGACAATGACCCTGCACATACAGCCAATTGAATGATTTAGATCAAAGCATGTTAAAGTGTTAGAATGGCCTAGTCAAAGTTCAGACCTAAATCAAACTGAAGATCCGTGGCAAGGCTTGAAAATAGATGTTCATGGACAATCTCCATCTGACATCACTGAGACTGAGTTGTTTTGCAGAGAAACGTCGGTAAGATTACAATCTCTAGATGTGCAGAGCTGGTAGCGACATAACGCCAAAAGACCCGCAGCAGTAACTGCAGAGGATACTTTTACAAAACTGTACAGCTTGTTCTATAGGCATTTGTGGCATTGGCTGCTTTTAAATCCAACCACAGCCTGCTGTTTTTATTGTTTCATGTTGAGATACCCATTCGCCTCCAAGAGAAGCCCCAAACAGCGGGTGGAATAGATAATTCATTCTTCAAGTCTATTACTTGGATAACTTTGCAAAAACGAATAACTTTTATTCATCTGGCAGATCGATGACATGTGAAACTGTAACTGATTTTCCGAAGCTGTCTAGAAGGCTGTCTTATTGTGAATTTCTCACACAGGTTGTAGCTTTGAACAAAAACTTTACAGAGGAAACAAGAAAATGAGGCAACCTTTTAGTCATTCCCATCATGTTTGGATGTTTTTATGAGATCATCATTAGAGTTATTACCATGCAGAGGCTAACCTTGTAATAATGATGTCTTTTTATTTATTGTCCAGAGGCTATAAGAGAGAGAGAGAGAGAGAGAGATGGCTGGGGACACCCAGTCTAACCCCTTAAAAAGCTCTCTCTTTGAGCCAGACCCTCCTTTGTGTGGCCAGAATAAAAGGCGAGGGTTAATTGAAGGCTCTGGATATTCATGCTAACATTGCAAATCAGATTGCAGACAATGTCCTGGCCCCTTCCCTCCATGGTTGGAGCACTCCATTCTTAGTGCGGCGAGCTCCCATTGGAAATGGCTGATTTACACTTAAAAGTAGCGTTCGCTGCCACGCTGGTCTCCTCTCCACATCCTTCCTCTGAGCTTTCCTGCCTGTAAATATATACAGATCCTACAGTATTAACTTTTTTTTTTTTGCTCAGGCGGCAGCTTTATTTCAAGCAAACCAAAAATGAAAATCACCTTGCGAAAAAGAGTGACGCATGATAATCGGCCTGTGGTGATTGTTGGAGCGGTTTGTGGCTGATCTGTTGCAGGTGCGCTCCTCAATACCAATTCAGCGCGTGTGTGCCGTGGAGAGGGTGGATGAGAATGCCTTCCAGCAGCAGAATGTAATGCAGGTCATTACACAAGACAACGACGGGAAGCTGAACACGATGTACATCCAGTGCAAGGTGCGCTAGTGCCCGTAGCAGCCGGCCTCCATCCAGTTCATTACCTTTTTATCTTGTTTCCGACCTCATTGATCCTTTTATTGGTTTACAGTTCCACGTGCGCTCACCACCTGAAATCCTGATCACAGCCGTGTTTTAAGACATAAAGGACTTGCTTTGTTTTTCCTTTCTCTTGGTGCACCGTTGAGTGATGATGTTTTTTTTGTTTTTGTCTCTGCAGAATGTGAATGAGCTGAACCAGTGGCTGTCTGCAATAAGGAAAGTCAGCATCTACAATGAGCGCATGCTGCCTTCCTTTCACCCGGGCGTCCATCGCAGCAGCAAGTGGACCTGCTGCCTGCAGGCGGACCGTGCCGGTGAATCCCACCCTATCAACTCCCACTGCTCCCCCCCACCCCCCCGTTTCTTTCAGTGATTTTAGAGATGATGCTTGGCAAAAGTATTCACACCCCCTGAACTTTTTCTAAATTTCTTCACATTACAACCACACACCTCAGTGTATTTTATTAGGATTTTATGAGTAGCACATTATTGTGTGATGGATTAAAAAAAATGACCTGTTTTTTTATCCATCCATTTATTTCTGTACAAATAAAACAACGAAAAAGGTTGGCATACTTTGCTGAGTCCCTTGTGGTAAAGTGCAAACGGGACTTCTCCTTTTGGCTTCCCTCTTCTGGCCACGCTTCCATTAACGGCACATTTGTGGAGTGCCACATCCAATAATTGTCCTGCTTACCAATTCTACCCGAGCTGAGGGTCTCTGCTGCTCCTCCAGTCTTAACACAGACCCATTGGCTGCTGCTCTGCCTAAACTCTCCTTGCCCAGCCTGTTAGTTCAGGTCGACAGCAATGTCGCAGTAAGTTTGCAGTCATGACATTCTCTTCCCATTTTCTGATGACGGGTTGATGAATCAAAGTTTGGGGTGCTGTTGCTGTTTTAAGACCTAACCATGCCTTAGACCTGTAAAGTTTGTTTGATACTGTTTTCCTGCAAGGCTTCACAGAACAGCTGTAATTATCCGGAGAATAAATCCCACAAAGGTGTATTCTTTTGTGCTTGTAAGGTAACTTCTAACGCCGTTTCATTTACTTGGATTGTATCTAGGGGTATCAGTGAAAGGCCGAGCACAAATGTAAGATGTTTTTTTTTTGAAAAATAAAAAGAATAGCAATACATCTTCCTTCACCTTCACTATTATAGACTACTTTGATTTGGTCTTTAACATAAAATCCCAATAGAACCTGAGTTCCTTTGTGGTTGTAAAAGGTAGAAAAGTTCAAGGAGTAAGAATACGATGTAAAGATTTGCATAGTCGTAAATGTTCTGTCTGCAAATAGCTTGGGTCTAAAATACAATCCTCTTTTACTTAGCTGCTGCTGACCTCAGAGAGTGGGTGAGTTTAGGTCAACAATGTTTAATAAGTCAGTCGTTTTTGGGGCTTCTTTCTTGAGCTATTTCTGGTGGTGATGGCGTACGACCCGCTGGACTCAGCCCGTTAGATCTGAGTCTGGATATGTCCTGATTTACTAAGTGACAGCTCACAGCACTGTACAGAATGAAAGAGGTATTGTTTGTGTCAAAAATAACGCTAATGTATTGCTCGCACAGAGATTTGTGGCTGAAGTGCCTGGTAGCTGCTGCACGGAGTGCTATTCTTTAATAAAAGGCTGCGTTCAGTTACAGGCTGCAGCAGGACCCACTCAGCCGTGACTCTGGGCGACTGGAGCGACCCGCTGGATCCCGACGTGGAGACTCAGATGATATACAAGCAGCTGCTCCAGGGCAGAGACAAACTGAGGTCAGTATCTGCAGTTCTTTAGCCTGGATGCAGCTCATTTACCAGTCACTAGAGGTCTATGTTGCGACACGGGACTGCACCGCTCTGCTGCTGCTGCTGCTGATATTCAGCTATGCAGGGAGCCATATGTCTATCTGTCACTACATTAAAAGGCAGAAGAGTTTCCCACAGGCGACGGTAAGATAATATGACAAGATTCTGACTGATGCTGCAGGAAAAAGTACCTGGAGATGGAAGACGCAGATCAGACATCGAGCAACAAGGAGAAGAGGGCAAATCCTGATATTAATCCAGGTGAGTCTAGACTTTTATTATAAGAACCATTACAGATGAGTGTGTTTTGATGGGAATCTTGACACTGATAGGAAAATGCATTGTAATACCAAAAACCTATGCATGTTGCTCGCTCTATTTTTCTTACATTTAAATGAATAGGGAAGGCCTATCCCACAAATTTCTGTCTCCTAGATGGTGCTGAATGCAACGCTCAGCTGATGAAGCCTGGTCAGAGTGTCGCCGCGCGGCTGCTGGTGGTGATAGAGGATCTGGAGCAGGCTCACGCCGCCTTCCAACTGAGAGAAAAGGAGGACGCCACCACAGTCATTCTGAATCCCTAGGCTGCACACGGCCTCTGATCTATTAATGCCTGAGAGGAGGGGCTGGTGTGTGGAGACGCTGGAGGAGGAGGAAGGAGGAGGGGGACCAGTAAGAGGGAGCAATAGCTGCACGCTTTCCTGATTGTCACAGAGGAGAAACTGCGACCCCCCCGTCCATCTTTTGGGTGCATTTTCTGCCAGCTGTAAAGAGCAGCGGAGACTCTGGCGCTTTTTATTCTCTGTCTCTCTGTACCCTCTGAATGGCTCCAACAAACGCAGGTTATGATACTTGATAAACAGGAAGGGAGACTCTGCAGCATGTTCCGACGTTGTTATTTTGTTCTGTAGATAGCGAGCAATCTGTGGCATGGCTTGCATCCAATGTGAAACGCTTTTATATTTCAAGATATTGTACAGGACTTCAAACATTTTTATGCAAAAGGCTGGTTGTAGTGTAATGTACAGTACATAAGTGTGAGGTGATTTGATACTGGTGGTTTATCGCTCATGTTTTGTACTCGGAGGCAGTTCATCGCTGAAGCCACTTTGTAGCGGCTAATTTCACATCCCAGGTCATCCCACAATGACGTTATGTTAAAGTGATGCTCAGTTTACCACTGCCTGCACCGCGAGCAGAATCCGTGCTACCTACACGTTGCTTTGTTCCCTTTTCACAAAACAAGCAGCTTTTGTTTAGTGCTGCAGCCATTTGATCGTACAAACTGAGCTTGAATGTATTTATCGTTTTTTTATTTTTATTTTTTATACATGTAACTTTTTGTCCTTACATTTGATTTAGCCATTCTGAAAGGTGCGTGGGAAATATTTACCTGCCTTGCAAGTGTCAGGCCGTGTTCAAGATGCCAACTTGGTTTTGACAAACCTACCAAGCTGACTTTGAAGTACAGATATTGGTGAATTACACAAATTAACCAGTTGGTATTAGAAGAGCAGAGAGGGGCAGATCGTGTGATTAGATATGTGATTTGGGAAGACCTTCCTGGGTCTCTTCCTGCCATACAGACACTACCTAGTGCAAATATTCACACCTACATACATTTATGTTTGTGCTGAGACATGGTCTTCGTTTACACAAAGTTCTATAAAGTGTGCCGTGTGTTTGTTTTCAGCCCCCCTGAGTCAATGCTTTTATGAGATTTCCACTGCTTGAAACAGTTTTTTATTTATTTTGCCAATTTCTCTTCACGAATAGCCCTCAAGCCCTGACAAAGTAGGTGGAGAGCATCAGTTCAGAACAGTGCCACAGATTCTGAGCTGGACTTTGACCGGGCCATTTTAACGCAGTTATGCTTTGATCCAAGCCTGTCCGCTGTAGCTCTGGCTATATGTTTAGGGCTGCTGTCCTGCTGGATGTTGAACCTCCACCCATCTCAAAGATTTTCTTCCACCCATCTTCCCAAACACTTTCTGTGATGAAGATGAGCATCCCCCACAGCACGATGCTGGCACAACCATGTTTGAACATATGATTGGGGTTGTTTAAGGGTGATGTGCAGTGTTGGGTTTCTGCCTTAACAGCCTTCTGCATCTTGGTCGGCATATTAAAATGAGGTCTCATAGGACCAGAGCCATTTCCCTTATACGTTTCCTGTACTCGATGTGGCTCGTGGTAAATGGGACTTCTTTTGGCTTTTCTACTCACAACTCTTCCAAAAAGGTCAGTTTGGTGAAGTGGCAGCTAGTAGTTGTCCTGTCTGCAGATTCTCCCATTTGAAGCGACGATCTCTGCTGCTCTTTCACAGACACCATCATAGCTGCTTCTCAGATTAATGCTATCCCTGCCTGGCCAGTCAGTTTAAACGGCCATTTGTAGGTTAGCAAATGTGCCATACTCTATTTTCCATTTCGTCTCTCTAAAAACCCTGAGAGACATAACAGCTGGAACTATATTGAGATTAAATTACATTTGGTTCCACTGAAGTTTATTTAAGGTGGTCAAAGTAAAGGGCGCTGAACATAAGAGTAAAGAAGAAAAAGCATTTTTAAGCCAGTACCCAAGTCTAAGCTACTTTGTTGTTTTCAGATTACAATTTTCAATTACATTTGTGGATGTATTGTAACAAAATGTGGAAAGATTAAAGGATATGAATTATTTTGCGAGACACTGTAAATATACTATGATACATTTCCCAGACATAAAAAAAGCAAGCTGTATTGAACAATATTACAGTATAAATGGAAATGTAGAAGGGTCAGAAAAGTAGAATTTTTGTCACATTTTAAGATTTTGAAATTGCATTTGTTGTCATTAATTTTACGTTTGAACACAGAGCCTAAAATAAAAGAAAAATGCTGTAATTTTTCAATAAATAATTAAACAAGCCACATCTGAAAGCCCAAACCTTTTATTCCTATAGTTGAAGTGTAGAATATAGAAAAGCAAGAGATAACATTAACATGATGCCATTTGGAGATCCAATGATTGTGTCTATCCCTGAACAATAAAAAGTAACTTTTTGCCTAAACTTTTAATTTTATCCTGCGTTGAGTGCGTTTGCTTCTCTTGAAAATGCAATGTAAATATTTTTAAATGATAGAAGTTTAATCAGAACAAACACAACTGAAAGGACAACACATAGCTTAAAACCTGTTTTTTTATGGAAACACACAACAATGACTTGTTTCAGATGTATTTGTAACTGTGGGATTGTATTATTTAATGACTTCACCCATTGTGCTACTGAAAGAAATAAAGTGGCACTATTAATGTGTCCACAGGCTACTGTCCTAATTGGATGCAACCACATCTATCCGTTCACGATTTAACAAAAATAAATAAATAAAAAATGCAACGTTGCTGCTGATACCATAATGCGCTCGGAGCTGTATAGGTTCCACACAGCTCCATCGGTCGAACGAATCACTAAATCAAAACCATAAGCCGGGAAGGAGCTGATCCAGGAGCTGCTGGGTCTCTGCTAATGAAAGCTGGTGTTGAATGAGGGGAAAGAATGAATCCAGACACCAGCAGATCCCAGAGCTCACTTCTATTTCTACCAGCCACGGCTCCAACAGTCAGTGTAACAAAAATGACAATAAATCAGATTTACTGCCAGGAAGAAGCCTTTCTGCAGCTCCCTCGCAGCTAATTTCGATCCATGGGACGAGAAGCAGAGCAGAGAGCTGTCTGTGGAGCAGCCTAAATAGGAGAACGCCACATCTCCTAGGGGCCATTCAGGAAGGTGGGGGAAATATGAGGCAGAGTCAAGGTGAGAAAATCCCCCAGAGCCCCCAAGGGCACATTTATTTATTTTTTTCCACAAGGAACACACAAACATGCAACAAGGTCATCACAATTCAATAAAGACTGATTGATTAAGAAGCCCTTTATAGTTTAATCAGTGTCTCTCAATGACTTGCATTTTGCTAATGTCACACTGCTTGAGGTGAAATCAAATCACAAATCAATGAGAATTTAAAAACAGTTATCAAAATGGCCACCCAAATGCATTAAAAAAAAAAATCTTCAAATGCATTATATGGAGTTTGTAGAGTGGGACAGAGAAGCTCAACAAGTGTGACTCAATAAATGAGAATAATACTGTAATTCCAAAAGTAAAATTCATATGTTGTACAGAATTAGTTGTATATAAAATGTCACGGCATATGAACTCATGGCCAAACTGCTGACAGTTGTCCAGGCGTCGGTCACCGACTAATTAAGGGAAGCCACAAAGTTTTACTGTTCAGAGAGCGCTGTATGCAAGAATGGTGATGGAAAATTAAGTGGAGGAAAGAAGTGCGGCGGAGAAAGGGGGACATGCAGCAGGGGTCGATGCTAAAGAAGCTGCTTTTTCACAAAATGCTGTATGCAAGAATGTTAATGGAGAGTTAAATGGAAGGGAAATTTTAAAGGAAAAAGGTGCATAAGCAACAGGGATCATTGCTAAAGAAGCTGCCTGTTCACAAAGTGCTGTATGCTAAAGTTTAAGGGAAAGTTGAGTGGAGGGATAAATCACACCTTGCTTCTTTAGCAATTACTTTTTGTGGTGGGCTTCAAAGACTGCCTGTTGGACAACTGTAAAATCAACAGCTCCATGATTGAGGAGACAACCACATGGTCATAACATTTCTGTTTTCTGAGAAACTGAATTTTTGTTTTTCATCACCTGCGAGCTAAAAACGATCAAAATGAACAGAAAACAGATCACACTTGAAATACATCAGATTGTGTGCTGTGAATCCATATTTAAATTTCACTTTGCAACTTAAATAGCTGAAATAAATGTACTCTTGATATTTGTTTTACTTTATCCACATGTGGCTGAAAATTAAGACCAATACAGGTAAAAAAAAAAACAAAATCCGACTAAACAAACTAGTAAATCATTAGAAAACATTAGAGTGGTGTTTGTCTTTTTTTTTTTCTTTTTTTTTAAAAGTCACTATGATGTTTTCATACACAGCTCTGCATTGTCAACACACTTAGTTTGGTTTACATGCACCTCTAGGAGAGCATCACTGCATCTTAAAAGGACATGAACCTAAGCTTCGTCTACTGCCCCCCCCCACACCACAGACATAGACAGAAACAAAAAAAACTAAAAAATATATATATCCACAGTTTGCAGCAGACAGTACAAGAGAGTACAGCTGTAAATATATTAAGACAAAGACATTTGATCACTTATATCCCACCTACAATCAAACGCGAAAGTGTGAAACTAATAAACGGAACGAAGCAGTAATGTTGCACAAGATTTCTTTTTAGAGACAATCGTTAAAAAATACATACAAAATATATGTTTTCAAATACATAGCATATTAACATCGTCAGACCGCAACCCCCTATATGCTCATTAACCAGGAGGAGGTAGGCAAACTATAAAGGAAACATCCGCTGTCACATAAACCAGAAATCTCCCGTCCTGCTACACACAAGCCATGTCTAGAGCTTGAAAATAGGAAATTGCATAAAAGCCTTCTCTTTCTTCTTTATTCAGGCAAATTATTTTCTTTCCGTTTCTGAACCCCCCCAACGTCGAAAAAAGAAACAAAAAATCCCTGATTCAAAGCTTTCTCCCCTGCTGTCCCATTTTTAGAAAAAGGAGGAAACCTGGACCGGCGTCTGTTTTTAACACCTGGGTCAAACGTTACACTTCTATACCAGTTTTGTTTTAGCATATTTCGTTTACTAGAGAGATTGAAATAACAAATTTAGGTTTAAACAGATAATCAGGACGATACAGCAGAACGCTGTCTGAAACCAAAGAAAATACCTTTGGCAAATCAATATTCTTCGCTCTGTAACAGTTTGTAACATATTTTGTGCTTGCTATGAGCTCAAATGCTTGTTTTGCAGCTAATAGCTCGGTAGTGGGTTTCAGCGCGCTCATGCTGTACACGCACAGTTGAGGATAACTGTCCAGGCTCGAGGCTAACGTTTCAGCTTTTTGCTTACGTCTATACTAAGCAGGGTGGGTTATGCAGTTGCTGCCGGTAAAACGGCGGCGACTGACACTCAGCACTGCAGACGTCTGTGGAGGATTGGAGCTTTTTCTTTGGTTTTGCTTTTCTAAAAGCATTTAGAAATGCTCCACCAAATCTGACAGAACTCCCCACTGAATGTTGTTCTGTTTAATTCATTACAGCATATATAAGTTTAGGTTCTGCATCACAGCCAAGAAAATCTAACTTGCAGATTTCCCAAATCTTTTGCATCATGCAGTACAAAAATGAGCTCAGTTGTGCTGACGTTGCAACTCTTCGCAAACTTGCAGGGGTAATGCTCGAAATGTGGGCTCTTACAGGACCCTACCCACTTATCGGCACCCCCGGTAAAGATGTGTGAAGACTCTTAAATGTGTCATCAAATAGGACTTTTTAGTATAAACTCATACAGATAAAAAAAAAAATCCAACTTTTGAGTAAATTGACTTGTAAAGAAAGCAATATCTCAATTGAAACCATTAGTTTTACCAAAATAATCAGTGCCACTCTTATTGGCGCTCCTGCTGTTAATATCTTGGGTTGTACCCTTTTGCCAGGAGGACAGCCCCTTGTCTTTTTCTACATTTCTCAGCCTTTTGCGCATACAGAGAAGGATCATTGTCCACTCCTCTTCACATAGTTTCTCTAAATCATCCAAAATCCTGGATCTCCTCTAAAGCTCTCTTCTCTTCGGTTCTGCTCACAGATTTTTCCATATCATTTAGATGCGGGAATTGAAATGGACACTCTGTGCTGGAGTTCTCCAACAGGGAGCTTCAAAGAGTTTTCTTTAACCTGCCTTAGCGCCCTGCTCACTGCGTACAATGGGAAGACTAACTGGGTTTGGCCTTGTTTGTTGCAGCTCCAGCTCTCAGAAACATTTTAATCATTCTTCTGACTGTAGATATGGAGCAACATTAAAAGGAAAGTTATTTTCTTGAAGCTATTTTTTGACGTA
This sequence comes from Fundulus heteroclitus, assembly GCF_011125445.2. NCBI lineage: Eukaryota > Metazoa > Chordata > Actinopteri > Cyprinodontiformes > Fundulidae > Fundulus > Fundulus heteroclitus. Next base: position 35,608,932 of record NC_046372.1, read on the forward strand.
TACTGATACTGCCACCTTTCTGGAATGGCATGATCTCTTGTCTTTCCCATTTAGATGATTGACTAGGAGAAAACTGGCCTCTGTGTCATGTCTGGGAAACAGGAGGTCTCGGATTAGTAACAAATGGTTCTTAGACATTCTGATTAACTCTAGTAAATTACAAATAAACAAAAACAGCTTCAGTTAAATTCATTTTAAATGACTTGTAAAGTGTCAATTGTGTATACCTGTAACAAAATGAAAAAAGGTTTACTTTTGTTATTTTTTTGGCATGGAAAAAAAATAACAAGCTCTTCACCACATCCTTACCTGGGGTACCAAAAGGTGGCCAGGGAGAGGCATTTTTCATTTAATTTTAAATGTGAATTATCTTTGTTACACTATAATCATGAGTTAGTTTATTTGAACATTATTTTATCCTATGGAAATATTGCTGCACCCATGAAACTAGATTGTTTTTTTTATATTACCAGAGATTTGGACTTATTACACGTGTATTTTGGTTATCTTGTTGCGGTTATTTTTATTAGAGTGGAAATTTCTTTCCTACTCACATTATTGCAGACAGCTGATGACTGATGATAATAATTATATCTCTTTGTTTTCATGCTCTTTGACTGGGTTTACAGACCAAATCAATTTACTAAAACAAACTCTAACATATATATCTACTATTAAACCCAGACACCTTTCCCTGTAAGATTTCACATAAAGGATCACAACAAGTTCTCGACATGTAGAAGAAAAAAAAAGCCCTTCCTTGGGGAGAAAACCAAACATCTTCATGCTGCTAATGTTCCCTGGCCCAAAATAAAAGTTTCCTGGTGTCCAACAGGCAATCAGCAACGCAGATTCTGCATTAAGGTAACGACAGCCGCTTGTAATATACAACGTTCATGACAAGTCGTACATGTTTCGGTCCCTGACAAACTGACAGACTTTGCCAGAATCCATTTTCACATGTGCCTGTGTATAAATATGTGGGACAATCTTTTATTTCTAAATATAGAGGAGTATAAAAATAAACTAAACTTACGCCACCGACTCAAACTGAGCTTGAAGTTAAAGGTATATCACATCTGCAATTATATATCATACATTTAGATATATATATATAGATATATATTTTTTTAAAGCATTGCAAGCTAGTTTATAAACATCAACTTAAAAAAAGACAATTAATAGCAATTATAGACATCTTCTCAAAAAATTGAAAATACTGATTAAACAGAAAAGTTGCCTCAAGGTGCTATGGAAGACTATGATTCTGCCCCGGGCTGGTTGCTCCCCCCTAATAAAACCTTTTACCAGCGGGCCAACTCATTAAAGTTGATGAGATACACTCAGAGGAGTTATCCACCAATAGGCTGCGAAGAAACGTCACAAGGACCTTGAGGATCTCAAGCTCAGGGACATCATATCTGAGGATAACGAAGTTTAAATAAAAACACCTTCTCTGCCAATATACAAGATGGAAAATTTCCTCATTCTTTCGATCGAGCCCCCTACAGCTAAGAGGGAGGGAGGCTGAAACCATACGTCGGGATCAGCCTAAACCAGCAGGAGCTCACTCAGGAAAGGAAATGTTTCACTGCACACACTGTACAGGCTGTTGAGCTCAGCATGGCGCCCCCATCAGCAGGAAGGGCTCGCCGGAGCAGAAGCGCTGCCCCATGATGGAGCTCTGAAAGGGAAACCACTGGTGTCCGAGAGAGGAACGTCCGTCTGGGCGCTCAGCTGTTCCACTCGAGGACTTAAAACCAGCACCGCTACGCCTCATGGCAGCCGACCACGCACTCGCATGATGAATTGAGCCAACGGCTGGGAAACTTTCAACAGTGGAGAATAATAGAGCGGGCTTTCCGTTCGCAGGGGTCAGCCTCACCGGCAGGCCGACAAAACGAATGAGTTCAAGCTTTGAGCAAATCCTGCTGCACAGCCTCAGCTCGAAACACCCCGTTACATGCCGTTACGGGACGCTCGTTTCAACCCGTAAACTATACGTCTTTATCTCACGGAAATTTAAACATTTCTGGACAAATGAAAATTGAAAACGCCAGAGTGACCTTAAATAGCATCAAGAAAGCTGGGAAGTTTACCCTAATGATTGCACAGCCAGTTTTAAGTACAGTGCCTAGAATAAGTAATCACACCCTTTGATCTTTTTCACAATTTGTCACATTACAACCACAAACTTTTATGTATTTCGTCTGGATTTATTTATTTTTTGGGTACTGAAGAATTGAAAATACCAAAAAAAGTGGGACGTGGAAGGAAAACGACAAACGATTTTCCCGTCTTTTCACACTCCATAATTAGATAAAAGCCACTGCAACCAACTGCCTTCACAGTTAATCTAAATAGCAAATAAAGTCTCTGTTCAATTTAATCTCAGTGTAAATCTATATGTTCGGTGAAGGCCTGAGAGGTTTGTTAGCGGAGATCTGTGAAGAAAAAGCCTCGCAAATGCTGAGGGACAGAGCAGACAGATCAGGGAGGAAGTTGAGAAGTTTAAAGAAAGAATATGTTGATACACTCCACAAATGTGGCCCGTATGTAGAAGTGACGAGAAGAAAAGCACCGTTTAAAGTTTGTCCTGTAATGGACATTTTACTTTTTGTATTATGTACGATGCATATATGTAAAAGGTGCGCAGCTGCAGCATGTTGTTGAGCTGAACTTGGTAATCCGTTTCAGGATGTGGGAGTCGTTTCTCCTCCCGTCTCCATCTGTTGATAAAGCCCAGCTGCAGCACTGGTAGGTGCTGGGTACTAAGACCCTTCGCCTTGGAGAACAACAACTTGTTATCACCACTCCCGCCCACGGGAAGCCCATAAAGATAGGCAGACATCTCTGTCAGTCAGAGCGGACCCGCTGATCCACATGCTGGGATCCGAGTTTGTTCCCCTTATGCGTAAGCTTTAATTAAACGTGCGTTTGATCTCCTCATCAAACAATTTGGAGAGTAAAAATCGATGTTGACAGACACCAGGGCGATCAAACATCGACCTTTCTTTCACGCGAAGGGTCATCCCCGAGCTGCCGCCTTGTGGGTGGTGCTTCTCCCTTCACAGACACAGCAGCAGGGCGGCGCTGGTCGTTTGTTTGTACTCGATGACTTATGAAAGCTCATCTGACATTTATCTAAATCTAACCACACAGAGAGGGCATACTTTAAATATGTATGCAATTATGAGGCTTCTTTAAGCAAACAGCGTATCATTAAAGTGTTTCACATCTGGGCCAAGAGTCCTGTTTTATGCAAATCAAAATATGGTCAGCCCGACATATGCTGTTGCCCCTATTTGACTGATCCCTAAATGTGTAAAGCTGTTAGAGATATACCCCAAAAGGCTTGCTGTTGTTGCAGTAAAAGTAGGTTATTTGTAAAAAAATAAATTCAAAACTATGCTTTAAACCGTAATTTTCCACGACCGTGTCTGCGTCTATCACATAAAACCCAGCTAGAACGCATTGAAGTTTGCAGTTATAATGTGAGAAGGGGTGTGAATACTTTTTGAAAAGCACAGGGCAATTATTAACTATATAATCAAAAAGAGCAAAGCAGAAAACGATTCTGATACACTTTCATAGTTAAAATTCTCTCCCACGTATCCGGTGCCTCCTCGCCCTGCTGTAGTTATTTGGTCAACATTCATTAGGCAGCGTCAGTCAGGGTCATGCCTTCAAGAGCTTAGCCTTTAAAATACGTCTGACCATTCAACTCGTAAGTGTAGAGACTTTAGAGGTTTAAGTCTAAAAGGGGTTACGTACAAATCGCAGCTTGCAGCTTCCGATACGAGTATAAAATCATCCTCATCCCTGTGGGAGTGAGCTCATCGTGGACTCAATATCCTCAAGGCATGGATCAAGAGACAGCTGGGTGGAGATCAAACTTAAATCTAAACCATTGGTTTTTGCTTCTATTGCTCTCAGTCAGCCAACTTCTGAGGAACGTTTCAGGTTGTAAGCTGTTAAGGAGTTTTTTCAGACGAATGGCGGCGGATCATGCACTGTCCCCGTTCTCTGAAGGATGCTGGACTCTGTTGCTGGTTGCCAAGGGGCTGGCCATCAGTCCTTCAGATTGTCTTCTCCGACGCCCTGGGCCGACAGCTCCGTCAAGACATTGTCCAAGTAGTTGGGGTCAGGGTAGCCGTGGCCGGTCAGGTTGGAGCCAAACTCTGTCTTGTGGTGAATCTCGTTCCACACGACCGTGTCCGACTCTCCCGTGGTGCTGGATGTGCCGATGGTGAAGATGAGGCGGCGGTCCCAAGCCATAATGAGCAGCTTTAACACCTGGAGATTGGGAAGAGAGAGGAAGAGCTGTATAAATCTGACTTTGAACAAAAAGGTTAAGAACAAAGTGTGAGTAGTATTAGAGATGAACCAGGAAGTCCTCTGGTGACCGGAATCAGGCTTTATGCTTTCCAGCTGCTGATTGATCAACCACTCAAACTAAAAGTCCAATCTTTTTCTTTCCAATCAGCGAATTCATCATACATAAATGCCACTTTGTTATGTAAGAAAAGAGAAAGAAAACGGTGCATAGAGTAGAAGTAGTTAGGAAGGAAAGAAGACACAAAGTTAGTTATTTTCAGTATCAGTGAGGTGTGTCAAACATAAGACAGAAGAAGAACAATGTTTGTAAGACGTTTTAGAAAGGGAAGTCTATTTTACACAGTTGGCTGTTCATTGAAGGTAGTATAAAACTAGACTTAGGTGGATGTTGGTCTTTTTGTTCCTTTCAATATCTGAAATCTTTTGAGTTTTGTATGATTAATTGCTATTCAGATCGGAAATGGAGATGTCTGCCTCAGAAGGTCATGTCCTACCCATTTTGAACACTAATGGTGTTCATACAGGTGATTAAAATGGAGTGCTAGATGACAGCAAATGACAGGAAGTTGAACGTTTTCAGCAAGATTGAGTCCTTTTATCCTTTTATACGCTGCGTCTGACTTTGGGGGTAGCAACTTTTGAAGGCCACATTCGTGGGCCGATTACGTTCCAGCAATGCAACGAAGGCTGTCCAAACTCAAAGGCCGACTAATGTCCCGACTTTTTTCCCCAGATTTGAAAGATGGTTACGGAGTATCCTTTGTTACCCACCCAGCTCCATGATTGATTGCGAGTCGAAGTGGATTGTTCCAAAGCAAGCGGCAATGGCGGAAGAAAGCAGCAAAAACTGTCTACACTTTCTGTGACACAAAACAAATCTTTACAGTGTTTTAGGCAAGAATATAGCCATGTTAAACTCAAATATCTGCTCGGTTTATCAAGATGTGACTTAAAGCGTAACTCTCCCCCAATGTAAAGGCATGACCCCGCCCCCAGACATCTTTTGGAAAATGGCGCCAAAGTGGGTGGTTACAAGAGCCAAGGGTGAGCGGTGGGAGTTTTAAGAGGTGCTCTTTGTGGCGGTCAGGATGAGGGAAAGTGATTTGTTGAAACATGGAGTGACCGGGATGACATCTGTTGGTTGTGCCACGGAACCATCTTCTAAGGTGGAGGATTTTGTTGCTCCCCAAATGCAAGGCTATGACGAAAGCATGTACTGTTGAAAACTCAACTGCAATACCCTCCGTTCAACCCTAAGAGGGCAGCACTAAGGTGGTTTTAAGATAAATATTGCAGAAGTTCACCATTTTTCGATTGCAATGCAAATTGTAATTGACAAATAAAACTTGATTGATTGATTGATTGATTGATTGATTAAAGTGAGCTACACTTTAATGGCAAAAGGTTTTTAGAGATGTCTGTTCCCGTTTCCAGCTAGCTTGTCTCGCCAGCTGACCGGGCATCTAGGCTCGCTATAACGGCAGAGAATACCTGATTCTCGCAGCATCATTTTCAAACTCCTGCTGGCTCTCCCCAATGAGTGGTAGTTAAACATAGATATTGTTCAGTCAGATGATATCCAACGGTTAAAGCTATACTTGGTAATCCAGTTCAGAAACACTTTTTGTTATACTGGGTGAAATGGTGCTTCCATTCTGACAGTAGTCAAAACATTATGTATTCAGTAAAAAGATCTCTGTGAGAGCTGCAGGCCTGTAAAAACTCTGACCAATCCTGTCATTTGGACCAAATGGCAGGGATTGGTCATAGTTTTGGTTTTGCTCTCACTCTCCTCTGTCTGTCAAGTTTCAGGGGTATCACCTTATCTACTGGTGGTCCCACATGTCAATCATTCTGACGCGCTGACGTAACACTAATGTGCGTACACGTTCCTTGTTCGTTTCTGTTTGCTAGCTGCGCATCCATACTTCTAGTGTTTATGTATCCAGTTAGCTTAGCGGTTAGCTTCAGTGTTAGCTATTCATTGTAGCTCTGCTGCTCTCACCGCATACTTTGAACATGGCTGACAGTCACAAGAAGCAAACAGCGTTCATGTTTATGAGAAGAAGAGGAAGGCCTTAGTAGAGAGAAATAAGACCAGAGTAGATTAGGGTAGACTTCTGCCCCTGAAGAGCAGAAGTGCAGGTAATACGGTTTTACGCATGCGGTGTTATTTACAATGGCACTTGGGGAAACTTCAGTGTTTTATTTCTCACTGTGCAAACCAGTTTGGCCAAGATTAAAGTTAAGCTTCAGAATGGGATAGTTTTATTTAACTTTAATGTCTTACTGGAGAGCAGGAGAGGAAATTTGGAAATGAATAATTCGCTTATCTTCAACACATGCCTGCGATTGCAGTACAACTGCTGAATATAATCAAGGGTGGGAACAGCTATTGAAGTAGAGACTGTCCAATTTCCCAGACACTCCCTTATGGCCTTCACTGTGTTCAACCCGGACTACGCCGATCGGGTCCTTCAGAGGATGCAGCCCCTAAAATTTACACACAGCTTAAATGTGCAAAATACGCATGCTCTTTAATTCTTTTTATTGCATTTAGAAATTTTCCGAGATGCAGAGAAAGAGAGTGAGAGAGAGAGAGAGAGAGAGAGAGAGAGAGAGAGAGAGAAGAGACTCTGCATTTGTAAAATCATCAAGAAAGTAGAAAAAAATCCTATTTATAGTTTGAATTAGAAAATCCTAAAATCAGTAATGTGTGTTTCCGCGGACTGAAGACGGGGCTCACCCTCCTGCCTTTCTCGTTGTCAGGGAGGTAGCAGTGTCGAGGGAAGCCTCTCGCACTGAACTTCTTGCCGGGGTTGGGATGCTCGTTGGTCTGCCGAAACAGTAAAGAACAAAAAGTACATTTTTAAATGCTCTCTTTAGCTCAAATACAACTTAAATGTGTAGGACATTTCCACGGCACCCGCAAGACAAATATAGTATCATCATCGCTGAAAGGACCTTTTGAGAGAGATAATATACAAAATATCCTAATTTGATAATCTCGATTCAAAAAAGGCTGTTTCAAGAGTCCCCATGTGGAAGCAAAATTATGACATCAGATTGTTAAAGGCAGCAATATAAAACTATCGTATAACACGATCATGTTTCCCAAAACCTGATTATATTTAGAGAATGATCATTTTTATTATCTTCCCTTGTTTCTTTTAAAAAAAGAGATGTCGCTGTTACTCCAAACATTCCCTTCTGCTGTTATTACAGTAGAAACATTACAATACCAGAGCGAGCTAGTACCAATATCATTGCCACGTTCTATTCAAGGTCTAGACCTACTGCAAACTAACAGGATCTGCAGAAACTAAAGCAGAGTGAGGAATGAGAGGGCACAGAGAAAAATCAGCAGACCTTCAGTAATGTCCCTGCTAATGATGAATTGGGCTGCCGTGCTGACCAGAGTGGTCATGACCTCAGGTATTCTGACCCTGGGGACACTAAGGCTTCTCTGCTGGTGGAGAAAAGGTCAGTTTATTGTCTCCACTAATGCTCATCTCAGCAGTCAGGATAAAACACACAGCACTCCTTTTTTTCAGCTCAGACTGTGGCTGCACATGCCAACAGATAAACCCACAGCCACAGCCTGAGACTGCCTGTTTTCCTCCATGGCACGACACCTCACCCTTCAGCACAAATATCCTTCTGTCGCAATTAAGTGGCGAAGCAGTCGTAGAGAACCCACAGATTTAGATGGGGAGAGAGACGGCGGATCAATGCACAGACAGTCGTGGTGGATTTGGCGAAACGAGATGGAGCTCACCTGGATCCCGGCGGGGATGTCGTACACGATGCGGATCGTTTTGCAGTCTGAGTAGCCGGGCAGAGAGTGGGGGATGACATGATACTCCATCTTTCCAGGGGGCTGGGTGCCTGTTTTCTCCCCATAGATGGTTTTACATGTTGGGCACTGTAGGCTGCCATCCTGGTATGAAAAAAACGGGTTTGTTGATCACACAGTCACATTAATGACGGCTAAACAGTGCATCAGTCAAAGGCTTCCTGAAAAAACAGTGGAAACGCTCCTTCTGAGATTTTTTTATTGAAACAAAATGCAATGTGTGAAGAAAACCATAAAGTCCTAGATTGCAAACAGGCTTAAATTGACGGCAACCGGACATTCACTCAGTTTTTCTGAAAACGCTTTGAGCCCTATCCAGGAGTCTTTGTCAACTCTGCCGGCTCGCATTTGAGCAACCAGTAGTTGAAGCGATATTTTTAAGGACATGGAAGCCCATCTTCCAAGGCACATTCCAAGTCAGATGGAAATCTGGGCCTGGATAAGCTCATTAGGAGGGTCAGCTCTGTCCTGGGATGCCCCCTGGACCCAGTGCAGGTGGTGGGAGACAGAAGGACTGTAAGGAAAATCATATCACTGATGGACGATGTCTCCCACCCCATGCATGGAGCTGTTTCAGAGCTGTAGAGCTCTTCTAGTGACAGAGTTCTGCATCCCAGATGCTCTAACAAACGTTTCTGCAGGTTGTTCCTCCCAGCCGCTATCAGACTTTATAATCTCTGCTGCTCACAACAGATTCAACAACTGTTTGCATCATGTTAATGGCTGCACAGGTTCTGATCCAATCATTAACCATTTACACTGTAACCCAGATCCTATAAGGCAACTTGCACACGCCTTAGCTACTTGGGGATGCTGCTGCATTATAACGCACATTGCATAATTTTCCACTGTGCAATATTTATTTACTCTGCTATTTACTTCTTTTTAAAATCTTCTACTCTTGGTAGTTTCTTTAGAACCCATTTTAAATTAGACTAGTTTGTTCTTTTTTCTTCTTTTTCACAACTAACAATTCTGTGTCACATGCAGATTTCCCCACTGCAGGACAACAAAGGTATTGTTATTCTTATTTTAAATCAACTGCCCACCTTTCACTGTCCCGGGTCGTTAAGAGGCTATTGCTCGGTGTGAGTGGAGTAATTGGTCGCCTGAATCATGAATCACCGCCCCCTTGTGACCGCATACACAACGCCGCTCAGCTGGTTTGAATGGTCTGTCTTTGGGACAGACCAGTGTTTGTCTTAGAGTGTTATTAGATTTGAAACTTACTGGTATGTTGTATTTTGAGAAAACTCTCCTGAGTTTCCAAAATTCTAAGCAAAAGTCAATAATTTTGTATTTACGAAGAATCAACAGAGTTTATTAAGTGTGAGAGAGTATGGCATGACAGCAAACTGCTGGCAGGGTCAGTTTTCTCCATCTGTGGTCCTGTGACTGTGTCAGAAAGGGATGTTTCACCTTTAAATCATGCTAAAAAGTCACTCACTATGTTTCTATTTTGTAGTTTGCTGAAGTTGTGAATCCTTAAGGTATGTTTACACTGAACGCGATCCAGACGTTTTTTTCCCCACCTGGATCTCCTGGATCACCTGGATTGGTCGCTTGACATTTCGCCTCTTTCTCGCAAACAATCCACCCTGGCAACGCGGCAACAACACAACCATTTTCCCCCAGCCCACTCCACAGCGTCATCAAATAGGAGGAGCGTCTGTCCACTCTCTGGTTCCTCTTGTCTGTTCAACTCACCGTGGCGGAGATGGATTTTACCGAGCGAGTCGCGGTGATGTATGCAATGTGAAAAGCTGAGCAATGGCGTCAGGCGCCCCTGGGTCCATCAGATCCTCCAGGGATGCACCCGGTTTGGCGAGTACTTTCCAGGACCCAGAACGAGGAGCTACTGTCCCACAACGGGGGACGGATCCCTCCGGGACACGAGCTACAGGCATCTTCAGTCAGTAAATCCATCATTGCTCAATAAATGTATAGCCTAACTGTACTTTCTATATATGTAATACATAAAAAAACTAATTTTGTGCTTAAATAAATGGACGAGGAGCACCTTAAACCAACGCGAATTGACAGAAAAGTTCAGATTTATTTTCTTTTAAATCGGGCGAAGTATCACTTTGCTCTATTCTCTGTTTTGCTTTGCTCTGATAGTCTAATTTGTGCCTTTCGCATCAGTCTAAACGTGTCCTTTGCATTATAGGCTGTTAATCCGCTCCTGAAAGTGCCTTTACATAGGGATAAAATGTAAATGACGCGCTCCAAATGTCTTGTTCACATTCGTTGTGAACGCACCTTTAAAAAGATTTTAAGTTTTGTTTCTCATCTGTTCTTGAACTTCTTTGAAGTGGGGCATGATGTGCTGCTTTTCTAGTTCTTTGACGTCTAGTTCGTGTTCTCAGACATGTTCGATTCCAGGGTTTTATTAATTCCAGATCTTCATCGTTGTTAATTAATAATATAACAAGACAGGCTATCTATTTTTCCCATAGGGCCAAGTAGGATATATTTTACCCCCTATTATATCACATCATTTAAAATCTCTCGCTTTATTTTACTTCCTGGGTCATAATTGTCTAATAATACTCTAAAGGAGCACATTTGAAACAGTCTGTTTACCCATTTTTAGGGTTTTGTGTTGTAGTATATCATATAATAGAACTGGTAAGTTAAAATTGCGCTGGATGATTATGTGTTGTTTTTACATACCAAATCAAATAACAATGAGAAAGTAAAGAAAACTAAATTACAATTTTATTTCAGAGTAAAGTCTAAATCCTAGGGGCACTGTTATGCAAATACAAATTTAGGGTTATGCTTTGAAAAAAATAAAAAATAAAATAGTACACAGTAACAAAAAAAGAAACATGTTTAGGCAGAACAAATGTCCTTCTAATGCACAAATTTATTTTCTTTTTTCAAACTTGAGGCGAACACTGAACCCGTGTAGGTGGTAAGAGAGGGGGTTGGGCGCTTTGAGCGATGAAGTAGTTAGCATGTTTGAAGGGTATTGTTATAATGTGTAAATGGCATTTCTAATGTGGTGATTAACACAAAAGCAGAAATCTCAAAGAAAAAAAAGCTTTCAACCGTTCCCACAATGCTTGTTAGCTCCAGACATATTTTCAGGTGCAATCAGAAGAACATATTATGGCTGACTGAAGGTGCTTTGATTGGTCTAAAAGTAACATTACCATTTTATACAATCAGAAAGAAGTGAGTGGTGATTTCACAGTGATTTTATTAAACACTTTGCCGACAGGTCTGATCCGACGGGGGTGCAGAAGATCCCCATCTGTGTGCGCTGCAGTATCGCGGGTTGATAATTTAGCAGTGTCATGAGAACTAGTCAAGCTGTAAGATATCGCAAGGTTTATTCGAGCCTGGAGCGACATCATAACAACGTCTGGCTCGCAAGCTTTTACCCACCTTATTGCCATTGTTGTACATGGCCACCAGGCACAGCAGATGGTACATGTGACCACATTTGCCAAGTTTTCCCACCAGCTCTGGCTTGATGCCTTTGTGCTGCAGGACGCCTTCATAGCCCGACGACATCACCAGCCTCTCCATGCAGATGGTACAGTCCTGGAACAGCCAACCAGAGATACTTCTGCTGCCATGACTGTGTGTGTGTGTGTGTGTGTGTGTGTGTGTGTGTGTGTGTGTGTGTGTGTATGGGTCTTTCACACCCAGTTAGGATGCTGAATAGTGACAGATTGCATCTGTTGGAGTATACCAAACTTTTTCCTGCTTTTTTTTCTTTCCTCGGTCCTTACCTCATCTGGCACCACTTTAATCTTCTCCGTGTATCTCCGGACGACATCTTCTGGGTTTTTCCCTAGTGATAAAAATCAAACGAAAGGGATGATCATCCTAGAAATTATGGCAATATGTAAAATATGGTGGACACTTAAAATATTTAGCCCTAAAATACATTCATCTTTTATTGCAGGAGCATAAAAATCACAGTGAAAATGGTAGAATAATCCAACCTTTAATTTCAGAAAGTTTATTCCACACTGGGGAAAAAAGACTATATTATCTGACTATATTTTTTCATTTAATAACCGACAGCACAATTATCGGTACTCCTGCTGGACTGAATTTCCATAGACTATATGGTTGCTAAACGAAGGAATGGGTTCCCTATTTCGCTAAAAAAAAAAAAAAAAAAAAAATCATGCTTTGAATGTTTGACAGATGACAGATTTCTGAATCACTATCACTGTGTAAATGCTTTTATGACACCATTGTTTTCACCAATTTGGGAATTGTTATTTTATAACATATGTATATCGCAACCCTACAATATAGGTTAGAGTCGCACAATACGAATAAGACAAGTAATCATGATACTTATTACTTAAAATTGTGATGTCAATATTGATTTTGATCAACACAACGTTTTTGGACCTTTTTCTAAAGTTGCCACGTCTCTCTTTGAGCTTTAGTATATCAGCTGCTGAAAACATACATCAGTCGTTCAGGGCATTAAAAATCTTCTAAATTGAATATTCCTGTTCATGATTATTTTGAATCAGATGAAATATGTACATGAGATGTTGATAGCTTGGTATGACATTGCTTTGCATGTTTTTATTTTTCTGTAATTACTTATGATTATTGAATAAAACCAAATTTTTATTTTTATTATTAGGTTGGAGGCTTTACATAAGCTTTCTGCCACTCTCCCTACAATATCCCAATTGTTTCTAACTATCTCTGTGTGTTTTACAGTTCTAATGAACTAAACTGAACTAATATCTTGTACGACATCCTTGATAAATCTCTCTCGGTCTTCCGGTCTGTTTTCCTCATTTATGTTCTCTTCTTTTCAGCTCCCCTTACAGTTTTCCATTAAGACTTAGGCCTGACGTGCCCATGGGGTGAGGCCGATTTTGTGCTTAATGAAGTGTTTATGTTAAATTAGCAACGTGTCTTAAATCATTATCTCGCTGAAACTATCAATGCCGACCTGTTTTCATTATGCTTGGTTTATTTAGTCATTGTGCCATGCACTCCAGCAAGACTACGTGGCTTTTGGAAGAGAAACTTGCCAACACCATCACAGATTCTCGACCATACTTAACATTCGAGAGCTTTTTCCCAAATTTATATCTTGTTTCAAGGCAAACCCAGAAGGGATCGCAAAAAATACTCAAATCTTTCAATTTACCAAACCATGCATTTCCAGTTAAAAAACCAACTCAGCATAATCCAAGTTCACGTTCTTGTTAAGGAGACTTGGTGCTCTCAACAGTGAGCTTTCCTACTTCTCTTTCCTGTTCACTGTCCATGGTGACAACAAAAATATGGGGTCCTCATCTGGTCTAGTTGGGCAAGTGGCTAAATGAAATGGCCCTCTGTGTCATATTTATACCATATTTGTACCTTTGGGGGAAACAGCAAGTCATTTATTATTAATTAAGCTTTCCTAGAAACTTACAATATATTTTTTAAATGCTTTGATTTAATCTGGGTACCAATAATTGTGCAACCAGGGATTTAGTTGGATTTTTATCCACACTTTATAAAAGCATTTAACTTAAAAGTTGGATTTTTACATATCATTTCCAGTGTGAGATTATCATACTTTGATAGAACATGAATTTGGTTTTAGACATTTTTGCATCTTTAAAAAAAAGAGTAAAGATTTTTACTATGTTCCTACTAAATATGACTATGCATGTGTCCTTTTCCCATATATTATACAGACAAGTGATGTGGGAGAGGAGGTCACCTTGAAACCGGCAAATAACAACAGCCATTCCTTACACTCTCTGATAATCCCTGTGTGCCACCAGGCTGAGAGCACACACACAGCTTACACCCCTAATACGCTTACAGGCAACCTCTTTCCCCCATGAGCCTTTGTTTGTTCATTTGAGGCACAGCCAGGGAGCAGAAGCAGGGGCCGCAGTTGAAAGAGACAGAAAAGCTACGGTGCATAGAAAGGAAAGAGGCAGGAGAGAGAGAGAACAGGAAAGAGGAGAAAGATATAGGTGCATGGATGAAGGATATTACACTACTGGGAGAGCTTAATTAGTCACATCAGAAACCTCCCAGACATTTTTGTTTCTGTACAATAAGGAGAGTGAGAATAATAAAGCTCATCTCCAGGCTGCTCACTGCCACCCAGAATACATTTGTTTTTATTCTACAACTACACACGGGGTCAGAAATATAACAAAAAAAATCTCCTCTCTCTCTCAGTTCATCCTCACATGTAACCTTTACAAAATCTAACATTTCTTATATTATCAGAGGAAATTTAAATAAAAGGTAGCAAAATGTAGTGATGAACAGGGAACAAAAGGCAAATATTACTTATTTTCCCAAACATGGGGATGCATTCAACTTCCTTAGATCCACAAGACCCGCTCCATTACATGTTGCACAGAAGTTTTCTCAGAGGTCTTCTTTGTAAAACTCTAGAAAAGTTACATTCACTGCAGACCAGGGCCTGACAGGTTATCGGATAAGCCCTCTATCTACCAAAGGTTAGCTCCAAGCAATGTTCCCCCTAATTGTTCATGTGTCTAAGCATTCACTGGACTTCTGTGAGCAACATCACACGTGCACACCGAGTCTATACCAGTATTACGCCTGTCCAAAACCTGACATTATAACAAGTTACATGGCTTACTAAAATAAATCACAGCAATTTATTTTAGATTACCTAATTTAGATACAGCTAATTTAACCCAAAAACATGAATAAGACAAATATTCTTTGCATGAGCTGTATTGTATGTTTCAGGTCAGAGTAGGGGTCCTGCTAACAAAGAACTGACAGACATGTACATCTTTCAGAGTTCAAATTTCATTGCAATTACATGACTTACATTTTGTGCAATGAGATTTATCACAAGCATGTGGTACTGTGCAGCCTCTCTTCTGTCAGTCTGCTCCAGGGCAGCTGTGGCTACAGTGCAGCTCACCACCATCAGGGTGTGAACGTGTGCATGAATGGATGAATGACTGAAGCTCTTTGGGGTTTTCGGACTTGACAAAGAACTATACAAGTACAAGCCGTTTAAATATATTGCTGTGGTCCTCAGGCATGCGCTCAAAAGTAAAAAAAACAAGAGACCTATAAACAGAGTTGCTTTCCAAAAATGGAGGTAGAATAAGGTGCAGCTCCAAACAGCAGCTGATAACGCCAGCCGAGCAACAGCGCTCCAGAAAAAAACAGCAGGTTGGTTTTTGTAGCGCTCAAAAACCAACCAAATTGGTTGAAACCTGGAACTTATGATCGCAGATAACCCAAAAAAAACACAGCCACAGAAACAGTGTCATGCAGCCGGAGTAACAAAGCCGCCACAACCTGCCCAACTATAGAGGCATCTGCCCCACCCATCGATCACTGGTGCGCTCTGATCAGCACCTGGTGCACACAGAGTGGGACCGTGGAAAATCTTCTCACCAGAATTGCTAAATGGTAGAAAATAACCTCATTTATTATTATTTTGTTTACAGTTCAGCTTGGATTTTATCGTCTGCGCTGCCTAGATTTGCTGTGCGTGCCGAATTTAGATGCAGTGCGCGATTGAGGAGAGTTGGTGTGTATGAAGAAAATCTGTCAATACCTTGGTTTTTATTCAATAAGGAAATTAAGATGGAAATGAACTTTTTTTTTATATAGCTGCAAGTATTTTGACTCAATTATCCACAGCATGAGGCACGGGTATAATTAAAGGCAATAATGATCGCTAAGTTCTGCTGATAGCCTGAGGAAGACAATAAATCAGCAAGCACACGAGCAGGTTATTCCCTCAAGGGAGACGTCTCTTATTAATACATCTGTGCATTTCCTACTACAGTATGCCAAGTTTTCTTGAGGACAAGAAAACGCTCTATACTATCCAGTTCCTATATATCTGATGATTAACCTGGCACCTACATCTATAAAACCTCCTTTTTCAGCCTTGACTCTTGTCTGACCTAAAATCTGTCTGTAGCTGCCAGTACAGGATGTAGTTTGTGCTTCAGCCACAAACACACAGCTTGAAACTTGGCAGGATGCATTCTTGTGCTATAGGGATCTTGCAAATCTGGCAAGACTCCAGCTGCCTTGCAAGGTTATGTAATGGATCTCCAGACTGAAGAAAGTATTTGGTTATTAGAAAGCTTGTTTGTTATATTATCTTTTGTAAATACTAGAATAAATGGTGATGCACTTTGTAGCTTAAAAACACATATGAACTGGATCCTTTCAAGTCATTTCTGTTTCTGTTTGGCCTTCTTTATCAGTGTCTTTGGCATATGATTGAATCTAATTTCCCTGTCACAGTATTGTGTGCCTGCCTTGCCTTACAATAGCGTACAGCAGTGGTTCTCAAATGTTTTCTGTTGTGCCCCCGTTTCAAAACTGAAGAAATTTCAGGCTCTCCCCCATCCCAGCAAAATAGGTCAAAAATTTAACCTTTATTGTTTTCTGTTTTAATGGAGTAAAGCCATTCAAGTGTGCTGACAGGAAAGGGGGTAAAGGACCTCAGGCCAGAATCGAACCCGGTCATCTGCTCCAAGGACTGAGGCCGCCGTACATCCAGCTGGCGAGAATCAGGTTACTAGTGTACAGAGGTGTAATGCGTTAAGTAAACAACTCAGTTTTACATTTCTGATACTGCAGCATCTATAATTTGAAGCTACTATATAATTTTTGGACATGCCATAAATACCGCATATATGCTTCACTCCCAAACGTCTGTGAGAGTTACTCAAATGACCCAATATCAACATTACTCCATCACATGCTATAATATGCATACACTCTGTCTACACTGGTGAGAATTCCCTCGCCTTAACATGCTGGATGCTTGGACAGGCTCCAAGTCATAGCAGTTTAATATACTTTCTGATTAATTCAGCTAGCATTTATCTGACCAGTCGGGGAAATTCATAGCCCCCATACGGTCAAACAAGTAGATCACTGAACATAGTTAAAGTGTGCAATCACAGCTTGGTGGATTAATTTTAGAGGTAATCCATGGTTTACCTTTAACTAAAAAAAAAAAAACGGTCCGGAAAGGCTTGCTAAATGGAAAGAGTTAGCAGCAGACCTTGCTGATAATAAATTATTGTAATCCAAGCAGAGCCTGCATGAAACCTTTCAACAGTTTATTTGAGAGGATGGGATGAAACGTAAACAACAGACTCACAGTCAGCTGATACAGGCGCCCTGTGAGAAATACTTGGCAGGACACTCTCAGCTGAGTGTCAGTAGTTGCTTGACTCTTTTCCCAAAAAGTACTGGATATTCAAGCAAAAAAAAAACTCTTGCAGTGAGGCGACCTCAAATTATTTGCTTTCATGACACTTTTTTTTTTCCCCCTCCTGGTTTTCTCAGACTCACCTCTCTTCAGGTGCTTCTTCTTGGTTTTGCGCCGCATGCCATTGATCCCTGGCACAGGCTTCATGTCGCTCTTGTTGATAGGTGGTGGGTGCAGAATAGGCTTTGGGGCTCGAGTCAGGCAAACGGGCAGACCTGCAGCGCACATCAGGATACCCGTCATACCTGATACATATGTACACACGCACACGTAAACACAAAGGGGAGTGGAAAAAGAACAGCGAGTCAATCACTTCCTTCGGCATGAGTAAACGTTTGGGTGAAAAAGTGAAGACATTTGTGTGAGGATGCCTTTTCTAACTCATTATGGAACGTATGCTGTAAGCGTGGTGATTTCTAACCTGCTAGGGCCGGGTGCACAGGTCCAGAGCCGGTCAGATTCTTCACTGGTAAAGCAGGAACACTGTAAGGGGGGAAAGAAAAGGGAAATAAATGAGTAACAAAAAAACAAAAACTACATTAAATGGCCTAAATAGTGCACCACTATCTATTATATTAAAAAACTAAACAAAAACAGAAAAAGCAGCCTACCATCCTTTCCTCTAACCCACTATAAATACTGAAGTGAAAATGTCATGCACTTTAACAGACACTGCTGGAATGGGTTGAGACGCCTTGACTCATGTACAAAGCACTCCAGCAGGGCCTGATTCAGGATGGCATTTGGAGAGCTTGGAGTTTGTGGCGAACACAGATGACAGATCACTTACACACATTTCAAACTCGGCCGAGCAGAGCGGACAAAAGCCAGCGGTGTATTAATAGCAGAGAATTCAGTGACTCCTTATGCGGGGGGGCAAAATCTTAATTCAAACAGCATCACCCTGCAGAGCAGAGCTCAGGGACCACAATCACGTCTTCTGGTACAAAAAATAATTCTAAACGGCAACCCAGCTGATGCCAAAGCCTGAAACAATAATTTATTTTTTTTTACCTAGTTTTAAAGCCTCTGGCAAGAGAACCGTGTATTACATCTAGGGCTGGGCAACGATTAAAATATTTAATCGCGATTAATCGCCCTGATTAATCGCGATTAATCGCGATTAATCGCATTGTATTTACAAACTCCAAGAATGAATTCAAAAGTAGTGTAAAGAGCACTTTTATTTTAATGTTCTGCTGCCATATGAACAAAAGTGTTGTAACATTTGTACCACTTATTTTATACTGGATATTTTCAACCCATCTATTGAATTTAGTGCACTAGTTGATCTTTTCTTCATAAGAGAACAAGCACTGCAGCCAAAATATGGCCTTTTTTGACCTGCTGTATATTAGCCAGTCCCTAAGCTTGATGTATCATGAAACTGTTGACCTTTTGGGTTTTGTGGTTTTTATTTTATTATTACAATTTAATAATAATAATAATAATAATAATAATAATAATGATAATAATAATAATAATAATGTTATGTTCAGTGTTTTTTCGCTAATCCACCTCTTATATATTTCAATCCTTATGTAATTTTGTCTGTGTTGTGTGCACCTGCCTGTTGCTTTAATCCTATAAATTTCCCCGTCGTGGGATAAAAAAAGGATTAGCTAATGTTATCTTATCTTAAATAACACTTTTTAATATATGTACTGGGTTCTTTCAAGGTCTTAATTACATGTTATGTGTGGGCTCCAGTAACATCCATCCATCCATCCATCCATCCATCCATCCATCCACTGATCTACCTGGATGTTCCCTGGAGGACTGAAACGCCTCAGTCAGAGACGTCTGTCTGTGGGTCTGTCGGGGCAGTGAGAGAAGTTTCGTCTCCTCTCTCCGTTTCTGGGGCTCGACGTTTTCATGTTTTTTCACGTGCTTAGATAAATTTGTTGTGTTTCCACTGAAATTAACCGGCTTTTTACAAAACATACAGCTTGATTTCATTTACGGTATTAAAATAAAGCCGAACGGTGCTACTTCCTCTGTTCATGTTTTTTCGCTGCTGCGTTTTCTCTCAGCTGTTTGTGTATTAAGTTTGTGTGAGAGCTGAGTGGGCGGGCCAGGCTGAGCCTGCGTGCTGATTGGCTGGCGCCGCTGAGCCATGTACGAGAGGGGAGGGGGAGCGGGAGAGTGCTGCCGTGAACGCGCGCTGCAGTCAGCACGCCTGCTGACTGACACTGACTGAAAGCATGTGAGCAACATGCGTTAATGCGCGATAAAATAAATATCGCCGTTAATAGTCTAATGAATTAACGCGAAATTAACGCGTTAACTTGCCCAGCCCTAATTACATCACATCAAACTTTCAGGATAAAAGGTTTTACAGCAGGTGTTTCAGATCTGAAAACGGTGAAGCCCACCCAGAACAAGAAGTTTTACTTTTAAAGATCCCACTTTCAATCGGCAAGAATCTGACAATTTCTTCTGCTTGACTACTGATTGCCCAGTTGGTATCTGAAGCGAAAAGACTGAAAACAATCTAATGCTGGAGAAGAAAAAGACCTGTCTGCTTGATACTATATGCATGCTAACCAAACATACCACCCACTTTACTAGCACTTTAACTAGTAAGAAGGAACATATCCGAGCTAACTGTCACAAAATCCTGTTTCAATTTCTTAAAAATAATTTCTTCAGCTGTAGAAAGACATCAAGTAACCTTGTCATTTTTTTTTACTGCCTGTGAGTGACACCGTTTAATTTTTTTTACTTAGATTGTGATTCCATAAAGAAGGTGAGAAAACGACAAGATTTTGTTTCAGAATTTCTGAAATGTTCTTGGTAAAATTGCCTAATTTCTATAAAGGGGTTCAGGAAAACTAAAACACAGAAAACCATCAGATTGATACAGCCGGCAGGCTCAGCAACCGTAACTTCATACACAAAGACGGATATTGTTTGGCTGAATGAAATACCACTGTAACAACAGACTCTTGTGAAATTGTAGTCTATTGATAATATAACATATATTATTATTATTATTATTATTATTATTATTATTATTATTATTATTATTATTATTAATAATAATAATAATAATAATAATAATAATAATAATAATAATAATAACATAGAACACAACAATCAAGAAAACATGCAAAGACAGATTTTAACCAACAGTTATCCTGGTTGACATCCCCATTTTGCAAGCACTCTACGTTTCTTCTTGATTTAGGACAGGAATTATCTGACTCACTACAGTCTACTTTTAAATAAGGACCAGAGGCAATGGAGGCTTCCATTTGTATACAAAGCAATGCACTTATTTTCTCATGTCCTCAAACTTTTGTCATAAGGCAATGGTCACTGTTGTAGCAAGATAAAAAGGACACATGACAAAGCAGTGTGCAGATTAATATAAGCCCCACTCAGTTCAAGTTGACCTCACATCTTCTTCTGGTGGGCTGGAAAAGTCATGATGCTTATTTATTGCTCAGTGAATCTTACATTCCCAGGTTTATTAACCCCAAACAGGCCTCGACACACAGGCCTTTGAATCCTGTTACCATTTGACCACGGACCATCAGGTCATTGGCCCTCTAATTCTCCTGAACAGCACAAACCCACATCAGCAGTCTGCTTAGATACAAGTGAAAACCTTTGTTCCTTTGCCAGGGGATGCCCTTCAGTGAGTCCAGTGCAACAAGAAATGCAGGACCGAGGCCTGGATCATGTGTCCCATCCCGACTCTGGTAGGGACTCACATGTGCTGCGTTGCTCGGCTCAGTTTAGCAGGAATTCTGCAAATCAGAACTAAAGTAGAACTGATTTGCAGAATTGTATCATAATACAACTATGAATGTTGCGATTTATTAAAACAAGATGATATGACACTACCTGCCCTGCGATAGCCTGGCGACCAGTCCAAGGTGTACCACGCCTCTCGCCCACTGAATGCTAGAGATAGGCACCAGCACCCCTCGCGACCCCATGAGGGATAAGCATGCATAGATAATGGATGGATGGATGGATGGATGGATGGATGGATGGATATGAGACTACATCGTTTATACTGAGATGGTCTATGCTGTGTTGTAGTTCTACTTTTAGGTATTCCAGTAGGTTATTTTTTTAGCCATTTCTCATATTTATCTACAGCTGTTTATTAAAAAAAATGCCTGTTTGAGACAAAGCTTTGCTTCAGAAATAACTTTTTTATAATTACTTTATGAAAAGAAAAGCATATCCAGAAAAATAACGGCATTCAGCCAAGAAATACTGAGATAACATTTTCGGTCCCGATCACCCAGCCCTGATTAACAACCGCAAATTTCAATCAATTTCATTTATGTGATGGACCAACACACAAAGTAGTGCATAATTGTGAAGCGGAACCCACTCTAGAGCAGAAATAAACCTCTAGAGATGTTTAAAACAGGGTTTGCCACCACACATTTAGAGGAAACATCTGATGCATTATGTGGAAGAGAGAGATGCGGTCAGACAAGGCTGCAATAGAACATTCTGGTCTACATGTGAAACACTATATGTCAAGAAAAACCAACGCCGTGCACCGCCCTGTACACATCACCCCCACTGTGGCACATGGTGGGCGGCCTCATGCCGTGGCATTGCTCTACTCAGGAGGACCAGGGGAAATTGTTGAGGAGAAGCTGTATGGAGCTAAAAACAAGGCAATCCTGCATGAAATCCTGGTGGAAGCTGCAAAAGACTTGAGGCTCCAGATTTCAAGCATTAGAACGGCCTAGTCAAAGTCCAGACATAAATTCATTTGAGAATCTGCAACGAGGGTTTAAGAACTAAATACACATCCACAGCACACCTGTAAGACTTAATAATAATATAATTTATTGTATTTAAATAATTAATTTAATATTTAAGAATTATTTAATAATTTTACTTCCACTTCACAATTATGCGCTACCTTGTGTAGGTCTGTAACGTCAAATATCAAGAAAACATACACAATGGGGGCAAAAAGTTCAAGGGGTGTGAAAACCTTTGATCGGCGCTGTAAATGTCAGCGTGCAGCAGGTGGGAAAGCACTGAAAGATTCTTCAACAACAGCGAGTGATTTCACACCTCAAACCGCAACAGAGGACTCGGCGTTTGCACTCAGCCCCTACAGTCTGCTTTGAGAAAAAAAAAAAAACTTAATAATTAAATAAAACATCAAGTCGATACTTCAACGCACGCAGCTGCCCTTCACTCAATAAAAGCATCAGCTTGATTGAGAGCTTAGACCGTGTTTGGTTTTTACTGCCGTGGCAAAGGAACACTGGCAGTAAAATTCAAAAGCAAGGCCAATGATGTAAAACAACAAACAAACCAAAAAGGGGTGCCGCCCAGTGGGAGATGTTCTCTTTCTCTTTAACACACAGTTAAATGGAAAGCAAATGAAAACACATGAAGGACACAACATGCCTCTGTTCATGGGAGCATGTATAATTCATGGTGTCCACACAGAGCGCCGTGATCAAACGGCTCATTTACATGAGGGGAAGGAACGGGACGGCACACCAAAGGAGCCTTTAGCAGCGTGTGCTGCACGTACATTTTGTTCCAGCTGTAAAGCTCAGAGTGCAAAACGTTTATCGAGCATCGGAGACACGCTTCCACATTCAGTGGAAACACTCTTATATCTTATAGCTTTTCAGCTCTGGTTAAGATGACGCCTATCATATTACACGAATCGATGAAACAACTCCTGATTAGTGTCATCGGCTGAACACAGGAAGAAATAAGCCATTTTTTTTAGCATCATTTATTTTCGAGCTTGACAAAGATTTATTTTGAACCTGTAAACATTTTCCCATCCATCATCAGATAGGTTATCTCAAACATAAAGGGTACACCATCTATCAGTTCTAGATGCCGTCCGTCTAAAAAGCGGCATTTTAATCAGCCAACCTGCCAGCAGGTGCCGTCCTGCGTGTCACTCTGCTCCTTCCTCCTCACCTGTTTACTCTACATATATTTATAGAAGTAGCCACCTCTTGAGGCAGTGACCCTGTCCATCATGGCTGCACCCCAAGCCATCCCCTCAGAGGGAGAGGACAGAGCTGCATGACTGCCAGAAATGTTTTGTATTCACCCATTTATTCATTGAACACAATTGATAAAATATGGAGCAAAAATCAAGCAGTGGTTAGATTTTCTTACCCACCCTTTTGCATGTGCAATCTGCTTCCCATGAGCAGGAGATTTACAAAGCAAATAGCACTAACTACAGGCAAACACCAACATGCCCCATGAAGTCTAAAAGATGCAACTATAGATAACATTTGCGGCGGTTTGTTCGCAAGGTGGCAGTCTGATTTTATCACCAAAGAGTCTCTTCTGTAATAAACGATGAGGACGATTTCTGCTGTGCAGATGTTGATTGGATAAAACGAAACAAAAATAAAAATAAACACTGATCTGAAATGCGATGAGTGAATCACAATTTAAAAAAAAAGCATTGCCCATCTATCTGAAATAAAGTGTCCTAAGCACGGACATTTCTGATCAGGTGAAAAACTGTTGGAGTAAACATTGGGCTTTTCCTGCAATGATTACATTCTGTGTTTTTCACCTAATGAATGAAAAAAAAGGTTTCTTGTAGCGTACCACAGCCGCAAAGTGCAGGTATTTACAGAGTCAGTGTATTGCCGTTCTCGCTATTCGAGAGTAAGCACCATCTTTTGGAAGATTCTACACGGATTAACACAGTTTATAGAATTTATTTGCAAAGTATCAAGTTAACAAAACACCCAAAGAGGATAAAAAAAAATCTTCCCTGTCTTCTCTCAAATGTTTTTTATTTTATTTCTGAAGCCGCCTTTCTCTTCTCCGGGAATCAAAATCATAACCTACTATCAGGAAACGGGGAATATTTCAGGTAAGCTGTGTGTTGTAAATAGCACTGCTGTTTGAGAATCTAAGCTATATATATATATGACTGTGGGTGAATTTTCAGCTAGATCAGGGCAGACGCCATCAGTCCAGCGATGTAACTGCTTAGTAGAGCTATTAAAGTAGCAGATCTGCATTTATACGTGAAATCAAAGTGATTTTCGAACTTTGGTTTGCATGGCTTTAGCAGGTCCAAGTTTCTTAGTGAATTTTCCCCAACGGGTACAGAAGTGCCAGTTTTTTCCGACTCAATCTCCATTTCCACCTTGAAAATAACACGAGGTGTGTGGATTACAAATCTTACATTCAGTAATCATTAAGAATACTGAACTGCCATTACTCTGTTCCCTTGAGATTGCATTACCGTGGCAGAAGTTGCCGAGGTAGTCAAAAATTTCCCCCGCTGACAGGGCACCAGCTTTGGATGAGAAGTTTCTGGGTGTTGTAGAGCTGTCATGCCTCTTCAATGTCGCATGGAGAACTGGGACAAAAGACTGTGGTTTGGTCCAAATGTTTTTAAAAAGGGAGTGGAGAGTGTGTTCCAATTATGGAGGGATCACACCTCTCGGCCTCCCCGGGGAACCGTATTCTGGGATGTTGGATAGGAGGCTCTGACTGAGAGGCAGCTCCTCTACGTTTGGAAAAAGGTAGACTGTCCCCCTGTGGGTAAGGGGCAGTGTTGGGCCAGTTACTTTAAAAAGTAATTAAAGTGCCGCCGTTATTTACTCCCAACACCGGTTGGGGCTATGTCTCTGCCTCAAGCAGAGGCACGTCTCAATGGGAGGCAGACCCAGAACTCCCTGGAGGGACTGAATGTGCCGCCTGACCTGGGAACACCTTGGGATCCCTCAGAATGAGCAGGAGGGTTCCCTCCTAGACCTGTGATCCATCTGATCTTGGATAAGACAATGGATGAGCACTAAACATTCTGGTTGCTGGCTCTTGCAGCCTCACCACCAGATTAGAAATTAAAACGGTTGGTGAGGAAACATCATGTCATCTGAGGTGGTCATTTAAACAACATGGAGTAGAAAGAAAAAAAAGTTCACACACTGAATGCTAAATGTGCACAACTGGTGCCGTCACCCAATTATGGGAGTTGCCCCCCTTTACCAAACTTCTATTAAATTAAACTCCATTGAATAAATTAAAAAAAATGCATCACTGAGTGGAAAATTACAGTTTGAAATTCCTTAAACAAGCAAATGAACCAAGGCTCATTCTGCTGGGATTATCAACAAGCTTTCACAAGATGCTTGGAAATTTTCAGCAGCCATCCTTTATCTCTTTTTAATTATAAAACCCCAAATTTCTTTCCAGCCCCCCTTTATTTTAAGCATGCCACTACTTTTCCTGCAAACAGTGGCGCTGAACAGATTCGGATTTTTTAAATCTTGAATTAAATCAAGGTTGCTGAGCCATTTGTAGCTGGGAATCCCTGCAGAGTGACAATTAAGCTGAGCCAAAACACTCGACAACTAAAAATTCCCACACTTCATGATCAGAAGGCTGTGTTTGTCTGCCCTCAGACGTATGCTATCACAACACCACATCAGTGTAAACAGGCACAGAGATTTAGCGTTTCCTCTTTGGTTCTGCTATTCAGGCACTTCTGAGAACCATGGGCAAACCACAAAGCCTTGTTGCTGTTGCATTTCGTTAATGCAGCTAAAGCAACTTTTGCCTCCCCTCATGACTTGTAGTCACCTCTGTGTCTTTCTGTCACGGCATTCCCGTTTTACAACATCAGAAAGAAAATGTGCCCTGCATCCCAAAAACCTCGCACAGGGTTGTCCTTTTAAGACCTCCCGTTCTGGGTTTTAATCAAAACAGATGCATTTAATTGACAAAGTCAACAGCTTCACTGCTGATGCTGTAAAGCCACATTAATTATGGTCCCCGGCAGGGCATGTGGCTTGCCTTCTCTCGTCTGCTCAGCGCCGTTCTTTCACTCCTGAGGGCATCTTCAGCTTTTTTCTTTGGGGCCTAATCGAATTTCATCTCTCATTAGACAAACTGCGTTAAGCCCGGTTTAAAAAATGCTGACGACGAACTAAAATCTACTGATCTGCTTATCATGCACCGCAAAAATCGGGATAAAAATTCACGGATGCCTATTGAACACAGTATTGATGCATGCAGCAGCAGGTAGGAGCAAACGGCTCTCCTTGCAGCAGTCGAGCTGGCCGTGCAAGGATGCATGTCACAGCGCAAGTGAAACAGTGTGAATAAGAGCAGCACTGACACCAGCAATTTCTAAATTGCTTCGGTTTGGCTCACATAAGCTCTCATGATTTATTTATTTGCTACGGTCTTAATTTTTATGGTAGTGTGGAGCATCGGAATTGAGAATAATGATCTGTCCGCTCCACACGTCCGCAGACCTTCCGGTCAGCTATCTCTTGAACACAGTGAACCTGTTGTTCAGACCTTTTCCCTCCCAGTGGAAAACTCAGCTGTTGTTTTTCCTGTGTTGCGTTTACATACTGATCAAATGAGAGAAGGTCATTCGGCGATGCAGACACCAACTAAACAAAAGAGGAGGTGGTTTGCCGTCAATAAAAAGAACAGCGAAAAAAATAAAAAAGCACACAGACTGTCTGAACTGGCTTGTCTGTTTATTCAACCACAAAGTGCGTCTTTCAAACATACAAAGTAATAATAATTACGATGAGTAGTTCAACCCCGTTATTTCATGGCTGGGAAGGATTTACAGAACTTTGAAGAACTATTTATCCAGCAACAGATTTCTTCTGTTTTTGCTTCTGTGTAGCACTTGAATATTTCAGATCATCAGAAATGTTAATATCAGAAATACTTAATTTAATACTTAATACAAATAGTTCATTTAACCCCCAGTCAGTCGTTGCAGATGGCCTTTTACACTGAGCCTGGTTCTGTTGGAGGCTTCTTCCTGTTAAAGTGGTGTTTTTCTCTCCACTGTTGCTACATGCATGCTCGATTGCTACCAAGTCAATGATACATTTCGAACGACTGGCCACTGTCGCTATGAGTGGATGCTGCGAGTCAATGACTTGATGCAACCTGGTGGGTTTCCTTTAACCAATCTGTATGATTTGATTGCCCTGCCTTTGTAAAGTGATTTGAGATTAAATGTATTGTGAATTTAAGATATATAAACAAAAATTTAACTAAGTATAATTTAAAGAAAATTATTCTGTGGTCTGATAAGATAAAAATCTTTGGAAGGTGTGTGTCCCATTACGTCTGGTGCAAGACCAGTACAGCGTTTCAGACAAACAACATCAGTCATCAGTGGTATGTATGGTAGTCTGTGTCTGCCTTGCTGATTAAAGACCTGGATGACGCTCCCATAATTGATGGAACCATGAATCCGTCTCAGTACCAAAAACCCCTAAATGGGAACGTCCAGCCATCAGTTCATTTGGGTTATGTAGCACGACAATGAGCAGAAGCACACCAGCAAGTTCATCTCCGAATGCCTCAAAAATGAAGGTTCAACGTTCAGTTTGTTTGTGCAAAAAAAAAAAAAAAAACACAAAGAGTGGGCACAGATTCCTCCATTCCTTTTGAGAAAACTGGAACAAGGCATCAGCCAGGAAAAGCTTAATTTGCATCCGAGACATATTTGGTGTCCCGCTTTCCTTTTGAGCCTGTGTGCCAGCTTTCTATAATTTACTATCAAAGGTTTTTTTTAAAAAAAAAAAAAAAACAAGGTTCACTAGTATCAACGTTTGTGCAATGTCTTTGTTTATCTGTGTATCTGCTTAGACCAAAGTTTTTGTCTAGATTTAGAAACACGTGATTTTTCATCAGAGGCGCAAACACAAGCTACATGCGAATGAAATCAACAACACAGAAGCAGCAGCGATTCCAGTGCAAAGCAGAGTCACCGCCACCAAAGCACACAGGTGGTGAGACATGGGCCGTCCAGTTTTCACCTAAACCCATGTGTTGACACAAACCAGCAGATGGTGCCACCTCTAATATTTCTGCGTGTGTGACTGATGCTTCCAGCCCCCACCCTCTTCACAGCCAACGACCAGTTGTTTTACGACACACTGAACAAAGATCAATACATCAACTGCAGCGGCCACCGTCGATGATGCACATGTCGCCCCGACATTTATGACGCCGTGTTATCTTATAAGCATAGATTTTATTCATCTATGCTCTCAGACTCTTGTGCGTGTTTTTGATTCATTCAGAGGATAAGCCTGTGATCAAAAGTACCACGGATGCTTTTTTTTTTTTTTCTTTTTTGCATGTAAAGCAGCAAATTCGACCGACACAAACAAACCTCGGTGTGCCAAATACCTTTCCTGCGCCCGACAGCAGTTAAATTAGGGTGTGGGCGTGTGAAAAAAGCGCGATGTTTTACGTTCTGCGTGGGTTCCTCTGTTATCTGTGTGTAGCACACGCTTGTGCGAACGTGCGTTGGGAGTTTGTGTTTCTGCCTGCGCCTGCGTGTGATTGCAAGCGCTCATGTCCTGCTGCGCGCATGTTAACCACACTCATCCTGTACGTCGAGCCACTCGCCTGGGAACCGATCTGCTCCGCCTCACGCTCAACACCACCCCCACCCCCCATCTGTCTTCCTCTCTCTCTCTCTCTCTTTGTCGCTTCGGGTCTCACCGTTTATGTGCTGAGAGGTGAAAAAAAAAAAAAAAAAAAAAATCACGTTTCACCTACAACTCTGCACGACTGAGCTTTGAGTGAGTTCTGAAAGTACAGAAGAGACGTCCCTGAAAGGGATGACCCCTGGGTGTTTTAGTGACCCGAGTCAGGCAGCAGAAAGTGAAAGCATTCGTGTCCACAACAGTGACAGGATATTATTCAGGCGAGCACTTAGTGCGTTTCTCCCCATAAGCACAAAGAAAAAAAAAATAAAACAGAATCAACGCAAAGCAGGAGATGGTTCACCATCGTGGCTAGAGAACGGTAGACATTGCATACGCGTCCTGATTGTACGTCGACGCCGCCATAGCGTTGTGACTGGCCTTTTGCATGCAATAAACACGAGACAGCTCAAAACCCAACATGCAGTTTTTCATAAAATTACCAAATTTATAAAAACAGAAATGTTATGCTATGACTTTCACAACACTGCCGAATGCCGACACATCTCCAGCAATCACTGGCCTCCTTTATTAGTGGGTTAAAGCATGACAGGCCATTGCTAAAGATGTTTCATTACTGCGTCAAAACACACTTTTGGAAAATTGAGTGGAAGGAAAAAAGCACAGCAGAGATGAACTGTGGTTGGAGCCAACGACTCCATAAATCTCGGTGCAATTTTACACCTTAAATGTTGCATAATAGGGCAGGAAATAAACTACTTGCAATGCTGCACCCCCCCCCCCAAAAAAACCCCAAAAACAAACAAAAAAACGAAAAACAAACTTCACCTTGTAATTGCCAACTCTCCATAATATCAGATATTCCTCATTAATAGTATTATATAAGAGCTAAATCGTATAATAATAGTAATAAATGATTGTAACTAAAACAATAAAAATAGTTTAAAGTAAACTGTGTTGTCTCTTTAATTCAAGAAACCCAGTTCTTGAGCACAGTTGCTTTCCAAGGCAAAACTGCTGCTTGCAGTATGGAGGATGCTTGCTTTTCATTTCTGTCAGGCAACAAAGCCAAAGGAGCTTCTCCTTTCCTATGTTTTAGTTTATTGAAAAAAACAAAAAAAAAAAACAGGATCGGGGGCAAGTACTTCTTTGAGCGCGAACAATCATCCTTTTCTTGGCGTCTTTTCTCTGAGGTCAGCACCACGCTGGCGCTCTGATTTTCCCTTGATCCATTATTCATTCTTCCCCACTGGAGCTCTGCCTTCATGGCAAACAGGCTTCCATAGAGCTCCACCGGTGCCCTCTTCACACTTTACCCATCAGACGGTCCACATCCATGACTCACAAACGACGCGCAGCCAAACAAGAACGCTGTTGAAAAACACATTATACGTTTTTTCCCCCCCTCATGCAGAGTCGGACCCCTTAGCGTCAAAGTGACTTAACAACCAAAGCGCACCCTGATAGCAACAAATTAGTTCAAAGCAGAATGATCCAGAAAAGCTGCAGTATTTCACGCCTACTGGGACCAACATAAGCTCATTACGGAGGAGACGCACACGGGGAAGGAGTGGAAGGACTCTGGCATGCAGAAAACGAGACTAAGCTCAAGTTTTTTTTTTTTTCCTTTGCACATCCATTGATCAGCATGTAAAGGAGAGCAGTCATAAATCAGCAGAGCAGGAAGTGAAGAGAGTGAGAAACCAAGTACAGAAAATCCAACACATTCAGCGTAAAGCTTTGCGAAGCAAACACGCTGCTTTTTAAATATCCAATCAATGTCGAAGTTTCGCTAAGGTTCAGCTGAATCTGAGCTTTATGCTGAGGCGGTAACACGACACGGAGGCTGCGGTAAACTTCAGCCAATCTGAAGGAGGAAACAAGCAAACGTCATTACCCTGGCGGGATGGCTCCTCGGGTGGTCCCCATGGAAATGCGCTGGGTGCCTGGCCGGTTCAGGTTGTTCTGTCCGTTGATGGTGAGCGCGTGGTGACCGTGGGAGGATGAAAGCGTCGGCATCACGGGGGAACCGGGGAAGTTGGCAGAAGACAGCGGCGACTGCACCTGTTCAGCTTTGGGCTGCCCACCTCCCACGCTTATGTTGTTGTGGTTGGCGCTGGCGAAGCCGGACGTCGGGGACCACAGGGAGGTCCCGGCGAAGGTGTTGCTCTGCCGCACTCCGCCGAGGGTCCCTGTGGCGCCCGGGTTGCCAGCCGCCCCTCCGTAGAGCTTGCGCCGCTGGGAGGCCAGGATGGCGTTGGAGGCGGCTCTTGTGCTGTTCACCAGGATGCACTGCTGGCACGAGCAGGGCTGGCCAGAGCTGGCGCCCACGGGCCACGACTGCGACTTGGGAATGGAGCCCATGATGAGCGGGTACGCTAGGTCCATGCGCCTCCGGAGGCGCCGCTTGCGCTGGCTCTGCCGGTTGGTCTGGGACATGCTGTTGAAGTCGATGAGGTAGCAGAAGCCCAGAGAGGTCAGGTCCAGCCACGGGTGCTGCTTCTCGTAGGCGTTCTGGATGGTCACGCAGATCTCCATGTCGTACGGCGTCCACGAGCCGTTGTCGTTCTCCCACTCCCACACCACACCTTTGCCTGGGGCCGATGACGGCTCGTAGAAGTTCCTCTGCACTGGCCTCATGGTGCCTACAAGGAAACAGCAGGGAGAAGTGCGTGAACATTTCTTCCTGACAAGAACTTTGGTTTTACAGTGAGTCTCCTCTCTCAAAGGTCCCATTTGTGCCTTTCTGCTGTGTAATGCATATATTTATCAACTTTTTCTCCTCCTGTGATTCCTGTTTTCTATTGCATGCTTGTCTAAATTAATATTGAGGGGGGGAAACCAGAGTTTCCTCCAGCTGTATGGAGCATAAATACACCCGCTGCTGCACACTGCTAGTCAGCAGCTTGAAAAACTGCTAAGGATCTTTTTTTCCCCCCACACACTTTTAAACCAGAAAAAGAATCAGCACCACCCTTCCCCCACCTGTTGCTGCACAATGCTGGTCAAGGAGACATGGTGTGGAAACTGAAAGAGCGCAAACCATCGGTATTATCAAGTTTACGTCGTTTTTAAAGTCTGCAGGTTCACAGCAGCACATCTGTCAGGTAGTTGACTACAAGCAAATGACCCGACTCATTAAGTAACACCAGCTTAAGTCTATGGGATAAATTAAAAATAATTACTATATTTTCGGTATGATATTATCCTCACTTTAAGTATGTTATATATAATTTTACCAGTAGTTGCGTTCAATTTTGCCATTTTGTTTAGAAATAAGTGTGCTTATTTCGACCTTTTGTGTAAATTCAGTGTTATTTTTTTAAACATGGTTATTATACCCATACATGGTGCGGGCATATCCTCGAGGCCAAATGTTTTCAAGTTTCAGGACCATCAAAAAACAAAAACTGTTCCAGTGTTGAGAAGAACCCGACACACTGATGGAAACGAGGGCCAACACTTCTCTGCCTCCCTGAGGGGAGAACGAGTATTGGTGTAAAAACTGATAAAATTCTTCACCCTCATAAAGCTGCCACTTCACATAAGAGTGGAAACGTGGCCTTTGAGGAAAACAGACGTCATATCCACAATCCCTCACTTTATGAGTTTGCACTCCTTTTCTGGATGACAGGGTGGAAGGGGACTTTGGGACAAGACGGCTTGGTGCCCATGTACCCCCCCCCCCCCGCCGACGGGCACTCAGCTCCCGCCTCCATTATAACACAATTACTGTAGTCCCATGGGAAATCAGGACACCTCAGCCTATCCATCTCCACACCACACATCAGCAAAGGTATCCAGGCACTCCGGCAGAAAGCGTCACCCCTTTCCTCCCCCGGCTAATTTAACGGCTAAATGCACAGTCCCATGCCAGGGAGAGCCGCGGCGATAATGGAGCAACGGGAGTGTGTGCGGAGAATGACTAGACGTGGGATTGACATGGGCTGATGAGGGCCGCTGGGCAGCGGTAACCCCCTCATTTGCCAAGTTTGGCGCCGGCGCGGGGGAATAAACTGCATCAGCAGAAACAGCGACTCTGACCTTGATTGTGTCCTGCAGTCTGACGCTAAAGGATTCAGTTTGGTGGCTAATTTCAGTCCGACTGTCGTACTCAGAGATGACTAGTCAGCCAGCTGCCTGTGTCTGTCACATCTCCATCCGCTCATCCATGCACAAACCTCTCAGCGTCTGCCCGAGTGCTTGATCATCGCTCGCTGGATTAATTTCTTCTTTTTCTCAGAAGACAAAATTAACAACAGCACGCAATACATTTTGAAATGCATTACATGGTAACACACACGCGCGTTCATTGAATGTTCTGCTTTGTAGAAGAGGAAGCTATGAGATGTTCCTCTTCCTCTCCTCACTATGGCTTTTCTGCAAATATATTAAATGTAAGTTAGATAACAAGTATGACTGCGAGGTTGTGGCAAAAATCAACAGCTAAACAGGTGTTGTACAAACTCCATGAATAATGGATCCCGTGCAGGTGCTTATTCCCCAAGCTCAATTTATACACCCAGTTATGGTGAGGAGAGATGAACAGTGTTTCTTTTTGAAGGGCTGTTTAAGCTTCAGCTGTTCTGACAGAAATGCGTGACTTGGACGTGACCATATATTATGGTTGACCTTTATAAGGTCCAACAGTTACCTTCTACTCTTCAAAAGGGGAAGCAAAAGGCTCTTCCTTTGCTGACGAAATGCAGCTCTAGTCGTATTCATTCAGGAATTTTAAAGAAGCGTTTGAATCACTCTTTTTTTTCATGATGCCAATCTTTTTCAAATGTACTAATGCAACGATTGTTAAAAACTGGGGGATAGGTTTAAATTTATTGTGGATTGCCTCAAATGCAAAAAAGGTCCAAGTTATACATACCCAGAATTTTAAATCTGGCTGAACGCTGGCAGAACTCATTTTAGTTAGTTGGTTGGTTTCCTGACTCAGACCAGCTTTTTTTTTTTGGATATGCAATACATTTTTCAATAGCGCTGAGGTCAAGGGAACTCCAGAGTCTTAATCCTAAATAAGATACTGGATTCACCCAGACAAATACAGTGACCTAATGCCTGCTTTATCCACTCAAAAATCTATTTTGATGTGTGTTTGGGATCTGGGATCATTACCATTATCCAGGTTTCAACAGTCTAGCTGTCGGTTTGCGTAGCCCTCTGTCCTTATCAGGTCATCCACTTTCAACAATGCAATAATAGAACTGGCAGCAAAATATGCACACAGCATAATGTAGCCTTCACCGTGCTTTGCTGCTGGTTGAGTGTTCCTGAATTTGAAAGCTTCATTTTCATTTCCCCTCCTCATCACAGAAAACATTTGACCTCCCCAAGTATAAATTGTCCCAAAAACGTTGCAAGGCTTACTACAGGCTTCCTTAATGGTGTTTCTAAAGCCCTGACCTGAAGCGTAGGGCTGAGCGATTGATCAAATTAATTCAAAGTTAAAAAAAAACTAAAATCTTTTTATAGTATTATTTCAGTTTATTGTGCTTTTGCAGCCAGATACCATAACCTCACGTTGGTGTTTTGAAAAGTCAACAGAAGATGGCTGAAAGAGGAAGTGCATGCAGCGTCACCCGGTCGGCACAAAACTTCTCATGGTGTGCCACCACTTCATGACCACAGTCAACTCAAATTTGTACTCCCAATTCTTGTTTTAAAAAAACAAGCAAGTGCCACAAAAATGGTTCAGCCACATTATGAAAAGCCCAAAATGAACATGACATTACCGGCAATGATGAGTGGACGTAAACCTCTGACAGGAAATCTTTGATTAGAATGTTAATTATACACAGCTCAGAAGTTTCTGAAGGAGTAGCTCGCTTAGTCACATTAATGAAAAGCTCCTCTTCATGCGACGGTGGAGAAATTCATCCATCCTGCTGAGTTGCTGACCTGATAACTGGGTATAGAAGATGGATGGACTTTATTGCTCTGCAGCAGTGCTGTCCAAACCTTGTGCCACAAGGGTAAAATTTGTCAAATTTAAAGTCCTAGTGGGACAATATGAGTGGAATATGATCGGCCTTTCTTAGAATAAAGCTTCCTGCATTTTGGCACATTTTAAGAACACAAATGCCCAAGTCTGTTCTTTAGTAAAAGTTGTGGTACCAGTTTCCAGTACAAAGAAAAAAAAAAAACTTTCACAGTATTAAAAAAAACATACGGAACAAAATTTGCTAATATTTCCATTGCAATAAGACATCAAATTTCAGAGAAAATCTCCATCTAAAAATGACAAAATGTGTCCATCTGCATCAAATGCTTATGCAGGAAGGCCAAATTTGCAATAAGTAATAATGATACCTGTAGACTAAGGCTACATTTACACTGCAGGTCTTGATGCTCAATTCCGATTTTTGCTGAAATCAGATTTATTTTTTTTTCGGGTGGTCCGGTCATTCATACTACTATTAAACTATGCGACTGGCATCATTTTTCTGTCTGAACGGTTCAAGACCGCAAAACGACGCGCATGCAGAGATAACAGAAGGAGACGTCACACAGCAGCGCGCTGTTTGTGAAAGTAATGGTGAATGTAATTGTTTCTAGAAGTGTTCAATAAAGCTTCATTGAAAAAAAAAAAAAAAACTCAAAAAAATTAAAAAAATGCTGATAATTTATAAAGCTGTTGCACAATAGGAGCCGACAATATTAAGACCACATCATAGCTAGACGAAGAAACTTAATAAGTAGGCAGCATAGCTATTAAGAACGGTCTTTTACGGAGCGCTAACTGCTGCTACCGTGTGTGTAGTGAGAGACGAATAAAATGCGACATGACCTTGCTTTAAAAAATATCCAATATCTTAGTTAGTACCACCTCTGTAAGCGACATAAATCAGATTTTTTGGGGGGTGAATAGATCGGAATTGGGCCGTTCACACTGCTGTGAAAAAGACGGGTCTGGGTTTCATTTGGGGAAAAAAATGAATTTGGGTGGCATTTCCCTGCGGAGTTAACATAGCATAGGACACTGTTGATGGAGAGGACCGATTATTTATAGGGATTGTTACTACCATCCCGAGTGACAAATGAGAATGATTTTGGTTAATTTTACAGTAAATTTCTTACTTATTGATCCTCTAAATGGACATGTGGGTGGGTGGGGGATATTGTGCAACCCCCCAAAATGGTCCCGGGCCGCACTTTGGGCACCCCGGCTCTAGGACATCCAGTTTTCTTGTCTGACAGCCTTTGTGAGACTCTCACTAGAATCCTCCCACCTCCATTAAATTACTGATAGGAAAAGGCGAACTGCATGAGAGCAGCTCTCTTTGTGTTTGAGAAAACTGCCAAGCAATGATTGATATTAATTATACAGATTATATAAAGGTCTTACATAATGATTTTGACAAAGAATGAGGGGGAAAAAAATCTTGGCTTCACACAGCTAAGCAGCCTATTAGAAGCCAAGAATGTGCCATAAAATAAAGTTAGTTTAGAAAAGATTACCCATGTTAGGGTTTATTTATGTAATAATCATATTAAGCTGCACACACATAGCATCTGCTAGGAACTATATTGTGAGCCTCTTGTTGACGCAGTCTGGCGGAGTGATATGCTGACAGAGGAAATCTGTAAGTTTGAAATCAAGCTTAAGGATGGTGAAATGTGTTTGCTTTGAGCATAACTTTGATTTTCTAGTCCCAGACTCCTGGATTTAACCACTTCCTGCCCGACAGGTAAACAAACAAACAAACAGTAATCTGGAAAACAGTAAACGCATTTGTCCATTTTCGAGACGGAAGATTCCTAATAGCACTTTCATGCCCTTTCAGATGATCCCCTACAAATGACGACAAATGATGTGTCAACTATACTGGTTAAACATGTTAACCAGTTGTGCAAACACACCAGAGCTTAATAGAACATTCACCAATCTGGTTTCTTTTCATATTAAAACGGCAGCAGGTGAGTTCACCTGTTTTCCAATAAAAAATACATGGAGTCAGAAGAAAGGAAAGAATGAAAGATGAAAGATGAGAGTGAGAGGCGATAAGAAAGAAGACTGGGGCAGAGCTATGGCTAGGTGATATAACAATGTTAAATCATAAAGGATTAATACATGTTGATGATAGATGAGAAAGATTCTGGTATTGTCTATAAAGATCATGTGTTATTTTATTAATTTTATTTAATTTTCTTCATTGTTCCTAAGTTTTTCTTTGTTAAAACCTGTCAAATTAGATTCAAACGGAATCTTCTCCGGCCTTGAACTCTTTCAGGACTATGATTTCACATTGCAAACTTATGATAAAATAGTGATCAAGATTGACAAAACACGTTTGTGATGCATTTGTGCCATGATTCCCCATCCCTGGGCATAGGCAGAAACTCAAAGTAATAACACGCACAAAACAAGAAGGTGACCAACCCCATGAAATGAAATCTGTGCGACACTAAACGACCGCGTCACGAACCGCTGAGTGATGCTGCGGGAGGCTGGACCGAGACCAATCTCAGCACATACGCAGAGGCGTCAGTCATTTTGACGTTCTGTCAAGAACACAAGTAAACCGGTTTCTGCCTCCAGTACTGTAATCAGCAACGTACTACATCAGCACTTTCACCTGTAACGTTTCACAGAAGGCATTCTTGCTCTTACATGGGACCGAGGACTCAGAAATGCCAAGGGGAGCGCTTTTAAAACATGGCTCGGCACTTGTTTCAAATTTATCTGAGCAGATACAAGACGTAAAAACAATGTTACAATTTAAAAGTAACCGTTGTCCTGTCTGCAGGCCCTCTAAGCGATGGGCTTATTTCCAAGCCCAGTCCCTGGTTAGGCTTAGAGGAGTTAACATTTGAAACATTTTGTCCGATAATGTCAGTAGACAGGCCTGCATGATACATACGAAGAATAAGAAAAAAAAAAGATTTTAGTGCTTCCTCTGTGTGCCTCCCACACAGTAATTATGAAGAAAATCAAAGTGTCAAAAAGGGGTTCAAGTTTAATACAAGAGGTTGAAAAGAGTTTGATTATGTAAACACTGCCAGCTATGATGAAGACTTTTTTTATTAGAGAGTATTTGCACCAAAGCGTTTCATTTTTCTCTATTTGGGGGGCGTTCTGCTCATTGGATTGTGCCGTTAATTATGTGGAAAAACACGTTCTCTTTTCAAAGTTCTTAACAAGAAGTTGTAAAATCTGTAACCGGCAACGATGAGTTCTTCATGTGTAAGAAGAGCTATCACAAACCTGCAATGGCGCAGAGTTAGCGGTTATATAGTCTGCGTGTTGCCACATCTTGCTCCGTCTCCAGCGGCACCTTAAATACGTCCTCTGAGTGAAGATGCAGCGGCAACTCGGCGGGCGACTGAACCTGGGCGATTTTCCGCCGTACTGCTGACCATCAGAAACCTACGGCAACACTGCAGCCTTTTTCTGATGAGATCATGCACCATGCTCCAGCACCACCAGGGACAATGACAACGGCCTCCTGCGTGGGGAGGCTGCTACTAAATATAGGAGACTGGTAGCTATATCGAGCATCAGTGAGGAGCTTGAAATGTTGGAGATGTAAGAAGAGAGCAAGACTTTTTAGGCAGATAATAGGAAGGCTAACCTGAGTACAGCAAAGGTGCTCCGTTTTGTACTTTGAAGCTTTGACAGCCTCTCTCTCTCTCATGGAACATGCTGGATTTGGAAGTTTTAACAGTCTAGCATAATCTCAGATTTAAGTTAAGGATATGCACTCTAAAGGGAATACACATAAAAACATAAAAAGGTTTTTTTATTTTTTAACTAAAAGGCTACTGCTACTAATGCATCCAGCTGTATTAAATCCAAAACTGAGAGCTAAGGCCTGGTTAGGGAGAAATAGAGTCACCATGCTTGCATTCTACAGCAGGAACTGTGTAAAACTGCTGATCGGGGATTGTTAGGAGGAGAGAGCAGAGGCCACAACAACACGGCAGTCCTGGGACCATATGTGGAAAGTTTTATCCAAACATTCGTTCTGAAACTTCTGCCACCTATTATATCCTGTAATTTACTGTCATGTAAACACTGCACTTCCCCCCCCCCCCCACCCCACCAAAAAGTCTGGTCTGAGCCGCTGATGTTCTCCCCGTGACCCTTCCCGCTCTTCCTAACAGGAAACCAAGCAAGAGTGGCTACTTCCTGTCTGACCTTCTGTGCCTGCGGCAGCCATCTTTCCTGCCTCACTTATCTCCCTCACTCCCACAATGTCCTCCAGCTGTCCTTTTCCCCAACACCAGCACGGTCTCCTCCAGATGAGGAATAGCTGTGTGATGTATTGCTGCGATCGAACCTCGCCGCGGGACTCTCACCCCGCTGCCAAACAGAACCAGGCGGGTTCAGGGTGGGCTCGATTGGCCTTTCACATCTTAGCTGGAGCAGAAAAAGGAGAAGCCATTCCAGCTCTCATCCCTAATAGCTTTGTTTTTGCCTGCAAGTGAGGGAATTAGTCTTTGAAAGGGAAGGACATGCATCATTAAATTGCAACATCCTTGACTGCCCTTAGAGGTATACTGCTGGGGAAGTAAATAGATTGGGAAAATGATACTTTACAGATAATAATATTGGATGCCTTTACAACAGATGCACAATTACTGCTCCTTCTGAAAGAAAATATGCAGCAGGCGGCCTGAGGGGGTAATTTGCTCTCAAAGCTGATCTCTAATGCTTTTTCTTCAGGTTTCCTCCACATTTTTCATGTCAAAATTCGAGATTTTGAAGACTGGACTTTCCAAGCTTACTTAATTTAAAGTTTTTTTCCCCCGATTTTTTTTTACGACTGTGTATATCTGTGGCATTTACAAAAGTTCACAATGGTTTTTGGGGGGCAAATATTTCAAATATTGGATGGTTGGATGGATAGATGGAACATTTAAATATTACAACTTTAAACTGGAAAAACAATAAACTTCACAAATAAATTATTTTCCCACAGTTATCCAGACCAGAAAAATACTAATAAAAGAATGCATAATAGTTATTTTTTCCTCAAAATGATGTAAAAAACAGGGTTCCTAGAAAAAGGGGGATTATACGTCTATAATCTTAGATCCCTTTAACATTATTAATATATGTATTTATAAATGTACTGAAGTTCCTTAAATTGTTACATTTTAATTACCAAGGAAAGTAAATGCATTACTGTTCCACAGAACCTAGATCACACATTTAGGGGGTCTGTCCCATGGTCACCTGAGGCACAATGCTAAAAAAAAAAACTCTCTTACTGGAATCTATCCACAGGTTTTACCAGAACTACTAAGGCACAATGCACCAGATAGAAAGAGTGTTGTCACAGCGAGGCAAGATGTCGTTGTCACGCAAGTGCCTCCGCTGACAGAAGAATGAGCAAGATGGGGGTGGGTGGGTTTGTGTCCACATGTGAACTACTGTACTAGTCCTTTCCCTGAGAACAGCACCAGCAGTCTTCCTCCTGTACTCATCATCTGCTGCTGACGCTTGCTTTCCTCCCTCCAGTCTCTTCTGGATCCCAACCAAGGCTGTCACACTGAGCCATTCCTCACATTTTCCACTCTGTCACTCACTGGACCCCATCCTG
The DNA here is from genome assembly GCF_011125445.2 of Fundulus heteroclitus. Lineage (NCBI taxonomy): Eukaryota > Metazoa > Chordata > Actinopteri > Cyprinodontiformes > Fundulidae > Fundulus > Fundulus heteroclitus. The sequence goes on from NC_046372.1 coordinate 35,649,357, forward strand.
CTCTCGCAGATACAACGCTCAGCTTTTGGATAGAGATGAGAGATCTGTGTCGGGTGAAAAACATCACCTTGTATTCATTGCTCTAGGTCGCCCCACTGCCGCTGCGCTCGGATCAAGCCTCATCATAAATCCTTATAATTGACAAACCTCTCCCACTTCCCAGGGGCTCCCGTTGATCGTATTAAAACATTCTGCTGCATTTTCTATCGAACTATAAAGAGAGGCTTGGTAACAGGTTCAGTACTCAACAGTTTTTTCCAGTGAGAATTAAAACTAAAATGGTCCATTTGTAAAATTGGGTCACACCTATTAAATATTCTACAGTCAACCATTAGGAACAACGTGAAAACATTAATGAACAACAGCAGCGTAGCCGCGCAGAACACACAGAGCACAGCCAACAGGTGCAGAGATCAACTTTGTGTACCTTTCACATGAGTTTTGTCCAACGGGTTTCAGCGGCTGAGCAGCTACTACCAAGCCTTACATCGCCCAGTAGAGGCAGTGGTGTAAAGCACGCCACTTCTGGACTTTAGACCACTGGAGACATGAACTCTGGACCGACAAATTCGTCTTCAATGTCTGGCAAAGCTGGGTTGCTTTGAGGACAGTGCTTTCCTGACTGCATTATGCCCGGCGTAAAGTGCGGAGTGGGGCGTAAGATAGTCCGCGGCTGTTTTTCCCGGGGGTAATGTTCGCCTGCTTTTTTTGTAATGCAGCACACAAAGACGGTTTGGACAATTTCCTGGTCTGGGGAAAAAATTATCGATGACTGTTCAAGCATCACTGCATACCAGCATGCAAAGCAAGGTCCATTTGAACAAGGACGAGTGAGTCTGATGATCTGACCTTAACCCGAAAGGCCACCTTTGTGAAGAATTAGAGCACGAGCTATAAGCCAGGTCATGTCACCCATCATTACTGTCTGACCTTAAACACACTCGCAGACATCGTGGAAAGCGTTCGCAAAAGAGATAAAGCTGTTGTAGCTACAAAGAGTGGGCCAACTCCTTATCAAACCCTAAGGACGTAGAATGGGTCGTACTTGTAATCCAGCCCTCAGCATTATCTGCGATCTCATTTTATCTGCGAGCAGTAGGCTTATTCCAACTACATGACTTTATAGGCCATTTGGTAGTTCCTTGGACAATGAACCACTGACGCATTTTCTAAATCATCACCTCAATAAAGTGTATCTTTGACCTAAATACAGAGAAGATTATTCTGAGGAGAGTCACAATCATTAAGAACTTACATAAACTAATGTAAATAACTTCTCTGCCCTACTTTTTTAAATTTGAAATATCCAACCAACACCAGAGAAGATGTGTACCTAAATCTATGAGCCTTAGACAAGTTGTAGTCTACTGCATGCATCTCTAGGTCTGAATCGGTCTTAAAGTTCCCACGGGACTGAAACAACACACTTCACACCTTTGGCCTAGAGTTGCGAAAGACTTCCCCAGAGTTTCCTTTTGCTTTACATAAAAAGATCAGCCAGTGATAACTAGAAAGTAAAAAATACTGTGAAGGGGTCTTAATGACTCTGAGAAACCTTGAAGCTTGAAGAAGAACATGCAGACCCTTTCGCAATGGTTGCACACCGCAGCAGTCGGGGTGAAGAAACCTAATTTGGTAGTGTTGGTGAGAAGTTGGGCAAAACAGAGCAAACAAACAACACACAGGACCAAAGTAAAGACCAGAGGAAAGTGCTCACACGCGAAGCTTGATTAAACATAGACGGCATTTAACATGCTCCTATTAAGAAAGGTTATGTTGGGTTATTTGACACCATAGAGACAGCAAAACCATCAATCAGATAGGCTGAGATGGTACATGATTCCTGTCAAGAAACCACCAAATGAAACTGTGGAAATGGCAAACTCCCATTACTGTGTGTACCAGTATGCATATGAAGTAGAGATTGTTGGGAATAAGTCATGGGTTGAAATGGAAGTGAAAAAGGCCACCACATTGACAATAGGAAAGCTAAAGTGATGTAACAACCCCTCCTCCCCCACCCAGGAACACATCATTCAAAATTAGGTCACACATTCAATAAAAGAGGGGAACTCACTACTTCTAACATCTGCTATAAACTCCAATGAAAGGTAATTCATCCTATTTAGAATATGAAATCAGTATAAGTAATTATGAGCTCTATTGTTTTTTTTTTTGTTTGTTTCCAAACTTAGTGAGCTAAGCAACAGCCGTAGTCTATTTTTATACACTATTTGTGGCAAAGCAAAACGACTTCCAAGTTCTGGACAAAGATGGGAGGGTTGGATAACTCGGTTCTGTGTTGGTACAGTACTATTGCATAACAAAGGCCTGCAATTCTGAATCACTCAATAAAAGAAGCATTTTCAAATCTAAGTTGTGCTGTAAATGTATTTTTGAACTTGGTGTTGAGTTCAATACATGCTCTCAAACACCAATTTCCAACCCAAAAAAAAGTCCCCTTTAGGCGTCAACACTAAAACCTTAATGCTCCCCACTGTGCTGTTGAGGAGCGTCTAAGCCGCAGCAGCAAAATCTCCATGACTCACTATTGCCAACCGCTAAGTGGTTATTGTATCGTCAAATGATTTGCCCCACAAGTTTTGTCTATTGCCAGTCAAGGAAAGTTAACTTTTGACCCTGAAACTATTCAGATCAGAAACACACCCAAGAGCATTTTTAAAGTGCTTCTAAAAAGAGTAACACGAACTGGCGCATTATTAAGTGGAGAGAAAATGAAACATGGTAAGTTTACGAAATAAAAGCTTAAAAATCCTTTATTTAAAATGTGCCACAGATTGTAAGTTTGATTTTGATCCAAACTTTGACTGCATCATTCTAACACGCCGTTGCTCTGGCTGTATGTCTGTATATGTTTTAGCTTCTTTATGTAAAAGTGCAACTTACTTCTCATTCAAACCAAAGCAGTTTTTCTTTCTCCTACAGTCAACCATTTGCAGCTTTTCCATGAAGGCCAGTTTTGTAGAGCACTGTACTAAAGGTTGGTCTGTCCTTAGATTCTCCCCCCTGAACTATGAATCTCTGCAGCTCCTCCAGAGTTACTGTGGGTCTCCTGGCTGCTTCTATCATTAATGCACACCTCACATTACCTGCTATTTTAAGTGGTAGGGTAGAAGTCCTGACATACCGTTTCCATTTTCAGATGATACATTGAACCGTTCTCTGTTTCAGATTTTGCTTTCCATTCTGATTCTGATTTAAACGTCTCCACCACTTTCTCTCTCTCTCTCTGCCCTGTCTACTGTGTTTCCTGGTCCTCATGATGCTTTGTTAACCAACAAACCCCTGAGACCTTTACAAAACCACAGCATTTATAGTGAGATGAAATCACACAAAGGAAGACTCAACTTACTGGGTAACCTTTAGGCTATTGGTCTCCCTTTCAGCATTTAGTCTCATCAGTTTCTCTCCTTTTTTTTACCTTTTCCCTTCCCATTTTAGTGTCCGTTAAACAGGAAATAGTCCCAGCATAAAATCTAATAAAGCTTCTTGCATATATAAATCAAGTGGAGCACCATGGCAAAAGCAGTGAGGCTCCACTTGTGAAAGTAAAATCTGTTGGGCTCTTTTGGGCATTAAGACAACAATTCTTATTGCCACACTGCCAGACGGGACACACAAAAAAGAGGCTCTTGGTTACACTGGATTTTACTTAAGGGTATGTGAGAAAAAGGGGAAACATACAATGCAAACCAAACATTTGAGAATTTTTTTTGTAAAACAATTCAAAACCAGGTATAGTTTCCTTGTACTTCCTAATTATGCACAATTTTGAGTTGGTTGACCACCCGTATATTCAGTATCAAAATAACGTTTTTCCAAAGTACTCATTTTAAAGACTGAAACAAATGATATTTATAGCAAGCTTTTACCAGCTATTCAGTAGTTATTTTGTGCACAGGAATGCACCTTTAATTTAAGCAACTGAGCCTGAGGTACTACAACTTCCAAAGAAATGTGTCAAAAAAGCAGGAAAATATGAAATCTGACAAACGCGTCATGCAAGGAGAACATAACCAGAAGGGTTCAACTTCAAACTCATCTGGAAAAGGATTCTGCCACTGCAACCCCAAACTCACTAAGTTGGGAGTAAAATGTGGGTGCAAGGGGGGAAAAAAAAAAACATGAATTATTATTAGTATTATTATCAACCCTCATCATTTTCTTCATATAAATAGCAAACTCATGATAAATATGTTAATACATTCTTCAGTATGGAGGACATAAAATAATTAAAGCACGTTTGATGTTTTCACATAAGTCCCTGGAGCACATCTCTAAAAGAAGACTTTTATCTCTGCAAAAAGAAGCCTTCACAAACAATAAACCCAAGCTGGCCATTAGTGATGACAGAGAGAATTTTCCGTGGCGATTTTAAATCCCTCAAACTGTCAAAAAAAGACGTGATATTACCTAGATGCGATAAAGGGGATTTCTCTTTTTATTGAAATGCGTGTACAGCAGAGGCTTTAGAAGTGAAATCTCGCTCCCGTTTTAAAAATCTGTTGTCATACCTGCACATCAAAGTCCCAAAGATCTGTACAAGCATTATCTGCTCATTAAGCAACATGCGGAGATCAAAGAACATCATAATGAGCATGATAGGCTGGTGTTAAGCTGCTTTAACGGCGCTGGATCTTAATATCTCAGTTCTTCAGCTCCTCTTTAAAAAAGAAAAATCTCAACCATTCAAGCTCTGTTTATATCCTGATTCGTTGCCTTTATTTTCCCAGGATGCACCTTTTCATAAAGGGCTATATTCATGAATAGTGACTCGGATTCCCTAAAGCACCATGATCTCTTTGTCTGCTAAAGTTATGGATGATCAAAAGTGTCTGCAGATGAGGGAGAAAGGGGGGAGGAGAAGAAGAGAAGAACGACGGGAGGAGAGAAGGTTGAAGAGGAGGACACTGAGATGGAATAAGGCCAGAAAACAGAAAACATAGAGAAGGGGAAGGTGCAAAGCGTCTGATTAAAGGAGCTCATCAGTCATAAAGAAAAAAAAAAGAGATGCGGGGGTGTGGTGGTGGCAACTGCTTTAAAAGTAAATGCTGCAGTAAAATTTTGCCCAACTTACAGTTTCGCTGCAAGTAAGACAAAGTGGTCAAGAAAAGCAAACTGACTCCCACTGCAAGCATCCTCTTTCCTCGGCCCCTCCAGCTCTCCTGCACCCTGGCAAGGGGAGCTAGCCAGTTTCTGCGTGCTTGTGCAGCGTTTGCACTTACTGAGGTTAAGCAAAAAGACAGAGTGGATAGAAAAAAAAAAAAACTTCTGAAAATTAAGTTAGAGGCCTGTCCACCTGCCAGCTCCCGCACTGCAGCAGCAGCAGCAGACCCTGAGACAACCTTTACGACGTAACGCTACGACCGCCCTCCGCTGACGACTTTGAGCTTTTCCACTCGCTTTGGGTGACTTATGACCGTGTAGCAGGAGCGAACGCGGGAGGCGTTACGTTGAAGTGGCCGAATCTTTCACACAATGCCGCTCCCCCATTCGCACCGCTTCAGCTGCGTGGCGCCCAGCGGAAACCTCGTTAGGGCCGTCAAGCCGTCGGGACAAAGAAAGCAGGAGGCACGACTCCAGGCGCCGTTTATACTTCGCACAGAATCTGCCGTCTTAGCTTCACACGTCGTGGCAGCACAAGCAGAGAGAGCTGACAGGGCGCCAGTAAATAAGATTTCTTGTTAGCAGGAGGGGCGATTCAACAAGAAAAACAAAATCCAGCTCTGCTCATTTTTTTTTCTCAGGCACAAACAGCTGATGTAACTTATATAAATGGCAAACCTGAAAACACAGAGCTGGAGAGGAGGACGGACGGGACGGTCTTTTTAAAAGAGTCCTTTTACCTTCTTACCTTTTGTATTAATAATCAATCAGCGCCACCCCCCCTCAGAAGAGCTCTTGTGCCTCAGCAACAACTAAATCTTTCATCCAGGCTTCAGCTCAGGGTGAGCGCGGTGAAGCCAAGTATTACTGGACAACAGATGAAGTAAAAACAAGAACGTCCTTTTGAACATTTTTCAAATAGCACCCGGGGATATGCAGCCAGATTGCCGTGAGAGAGATATTAACACAAGCGGGAGAAACTGCACTAATCTGAGCCTGTTGTCAGCTCAATATTTTCTTTAAAACGTGCCAGCTTTCTCCAAACGGATTTAAGGATGATAGTTTACAGCCTGCAGTCCTGAGACGATAAAGCAATTTAAACATGCAAATGTAGGACTTATGTGGGTAAAAGAGACAAACATTTGCCATGATCACTGGAGACTAAGGGTGCGGACGGGATCTCGTAACTTCTCTGGTGTTAAAACGCAAAAGGGAAGTCTGTCTTAGAGAGAAGGGGACACAATCTATTTTTGATACACCGAAATGCAAACACTGACAATTCTGGATGGATTTGCAAACGTCAAAATGTAAATATTTTAATTCTGAGCAAGGCAAAAGAGACGCAGCACACAAACAATTTAGGTGAACACGGAGTTGCAAGTGTGCGGAGCCAGTACCCCGTGCACCAGAGAACAAAATGACTTCACCGAGAGCCGGATCATGTGCATGCTGCGCAAAACTAAGCAAAACAAATGAAGTATTTTGAAACACCCCAAAAGCGAAGAACCACTTTTTATGGTTCCACCTAGGGGAACATGTAAAACAGCTGATTGCAACCTGCCGCCATGAACCAGAGGACCATGGAGCAAGCGATGTCAGAGCTCCAAGCTATCTGTGAGCGAGGGAAGTTAATTAAAAAGCTAATTGCAAGCTGAGAAGCAAGGCTTCCACGCTATGAAGCGCTCAGGACACAGCAATCCCCACACAGAACACAACAAAAATCACATCACCAGATTCTTTTGAACACGTCTGTGAAAATACAAAAAGGGAGCGTTTTAAATAATGTTTTGGCGACAGAACTACCTTAGAAGGACAGAATCATAGAACACAATATATGGAGCAGTTAAACCTGAACTGGATTATTGTGCATTGACTACAGATTTTCTAAACTACAGTTTGTGGATTATAAACCCCTTATTTATGAAGAAATAACATAAAACCTGGAAAAACCAATATTGTATGTGGTCTTGTGAGTTGGATTTATTGTCACACCCCTATATGCTACAAACTAAATTCATCATATAATAATATCTATCCCTTAAAAAGCGCGTCCTGTACATGCATGAGTGGGTTTAAACAACTAATCCATGAACTACAGTACTAAAACATGGAACATTTTGGTTTGATGAACGATTTGTATTTAAATTTTTGCTTTGCATTTACAAATATCAGATCCCCCCCCCCCCATGACATCATAATGTCTGAACCAGTCAGTTTGCCCCTTTGCCGTTTCATACCTCTGCAGTGTCAATCATGTCGTACCTGCTTTCAAGTAATTTTCTACATTCTGATGTTGGTCTACTGATAGAAAATGTGGTTATTACTTAAGCATTATCTAAAAGGGGACATATGCTTTTCAATTCTTCCAATTCACATTTAAAGTCGTTAAGATGTGGTCTTTATAAAGTGGAACTACAATACTCTGGTCTGAGAGCAACTTGTTTTGGTGTCGTCTTTTTAAATGCAGATGAGGCACTTCACCAGCCCCCCCCTCCAGTTTGCAGAGAAGATCCACTCCACCCTGTTCGGCCGTTTTTGTAATATGCTGGGAGACGGTGTAATGAACTGTGTGATCCTAATGATCCTTCAGCTTGAACTACACAATCGGGGCGAAAAAAAATAGAAATGGTGTTTTTGTGAAATTGGTAAGGCAGAAGTCCATGAACTTGTTCAGCAGCTCCGCAGCAAATACTGACATAATCGTACAAAAGACGTGATAAATGACAGAGAAATCAAAATGGCTTAAAAAATATGACCAAACAGAATAAAAAGATATCTACGTAGCACCAGGACAGGATACATTCACATTTTATGCTCTCCAAAAGACTCCAAGTACACCTGAAAAAAAAGCATTTAAGGGCTAAAATAGTGGATTTTGCACGATATCTCGCCTTTAATTCAATGAGGGGTACAAAGACATGGGCGTGAATTAGAAGCAAATGGCCACAATGGGAGTTAGAAGCAAATAAATAGTGCATAATATGAATTTACAAACAATAAAAAAAAATTTCAATGAAAATTTAGTATTTTAGAACCAGGGTAACCACTAATCTCAAGCTAGTCTCTTCTCAAATGTGTCTGGGTGACAGTTTGACTCAATGTCTGGTTAAGACAACCTGACTTCAGTCCAAATAAGCTAAACCCTAAATTTTACATTAAAGAAATGAACAAGCAGATTTTTTTATGCGATTAAAAAAAAGTAATTTTGTGACACCTGCACAGCTCAGACCTGGGACTTCTGTTAATTTTGCTGATTAATTACAGAACAAAGAATATATTTCTGAGCTCTTGGTAACCCTGATGCCAACACTCCAGCCAGGTAGGTGGTTATAATGACCCTTAAGTTTGCCTGGCAGTCAGGTAGAAGATGCAACATGATATATGCTGTGTTCAATTTCAGGAGTTGCAGCCTTCTTTTTTCCCCCCAAACCATTTGCCTTGTCTCATCTTACAGACACAAATGGAAAACAGATCAACATCAGCACAAATAAACAAACGCACAAATAAAATAACTCGGCCACATTGTGAGTCTTTTCATTCATTTAAAGTCTGTCAGCAAGTTTTGTAGATGGAGCAGTGTGTATTTTGCCGTCTTATTTGTATTTACACACAAATTGAAATCCACCTTGCTTTATGTAGGGACATTTTCCCAACAGAAGCCTTAGATTCACTATAAAGCTTTAGGTTTCAACACCATATTCATGCTCAACTATAACATCCTTGGACTTGATTTGATGATGTTTTTTTAATTTATTTATTTTGTAAATTTCTCCATGTCCCTCTCGAAACCCAGAAGAGACAGATTACTGCCAAAATACGTATATCACAGTCGCTGGCTTTTTCACCCAAGTCTTTGAACATTGAAACTGTTTTGTTACAAGGATACATATGGTGCAAAATGTAGAATTTAGGTCCCCTCTTTTTCATTTGAAATACAATATTGAAAGTAGTAGACTGAAAGTGCCTTCTTCCACTTTTTATTAAAAGAAATATTGCATTCCAGAAAAGAAAAAAAACCTTCCTCTGGGTGGTATTACATTAGGACTTTGTAGCAATTCCGTATGTGCATATGTGAGCATTTACCATCCATTATGTCAATCCCCCCCACTGTTTAAGTGGCGGTATATCTGAAGATTACATTTTTGATACTTAAAGTGGGCTTTCGTTAACACAACTATGCCCTGGAGAATGGCTCTCACAAACAAAGCAAACTCTTCATGTTTAACTGGAAAGGGACTTGGTGTTCAGGAAGTTCCCATCATTACAAAGGTTGGTTTTTCACCAACTAACTGTGCAACAAAGATTTTACCTCGGGGCTGCAACCTTCAAAAGGCCACACAGAGACTTTGCAAACTGTCTCCTCCAAATGCTACTAACAAATGCATCCTTCTTTTCTCCACATTTGAAGGATGGTTCCAGTGTATCCTTCGTGGCCCACCCTATCCCATGATTCATTGCAGGTAGAAGATAGTTGTTCAAACATAAGTGGCAGTGGTGGCAAAGACAGTCATTAAAGTCTGAGACACAAGCTCAGAGACACAAAATACATTTTTATACGATGTTTCTAAGCAGGAATGTGGCCGTGTGAAACTCAAATATCTGCTCGGTTTATCAAGACAATTTTACAATTATCACTTAACTGCAATTTTTCTTTTGGAGTGAACTGTTCCGGCTGGCCTTACAGCTAGCTCTGCTCGCCAGCTGTCACTTGACTGGCCGAGCGAGGCTCACTCTTCGTAGCGCGATAGTTTTATTCAACTTTCATGTCTTACTGGAGAGCAGGAGAGGAAATTTGGTAATCAATAATTCGCTCATCTTTAACACAACATGCCTGTGATGACGGTACAACTGCTGGAGATAATCAAGCATTAAATAAACAGAACAGAGCAAAACTTCGGGCTCGTATAAACGGCTTCACCGCTCCGTGCCTCACGCTGGAACGGTTGCGGCGCGAGAGAAGCTACGCTAAGACCTCCCAATTTCACAGCTGCTCGCTTCCAGCCTTCGAGACCTCTGAAGGACCCGGTTTTTGCAGCCTGGGTCCTTCAGAGGACGCATCCCCTGAATTTGGACAATGGCAACGGAGTCCTGCAGCGCTACAAGCTTATGTTATCGTCGCAATGCGGGGAAAAATGGACGTCAGAGCTAATGTTAGCTACCACCGTCCTGGCACAGTGAAAACAAGGAAGCCTGATGGGGCCGAGTTCAATATTGCTGTTTGATAAAAATGTGATTAAAATCTGATAAATTGAGAATTCAAAGCCTCTTATTAACTATTAATTGAATCTTATCTCGAGTGTTGATAAGAACCTCATGCCTTCTAGTGCACGAAGACATGCAGGCATCTGACCAACGGCAACGCTCATCCCTAAATTTAGCAGGAAAAAGGGACAAACCTTTTACTCCGCACACCTTAAAACGGCGCAGTGTTCCACGGCGACGCCACAATCTTTCATGCCAGGCGTCACACCACGACAACAGACTCTACCGTCTGCTCGGCTGAAAGCTGACTAATGGGCCGAATCAAAACGAGGAGAGACTTTGAGAAAAAGGTCACGCTGTTCTCCATCAAATGACCTCTTGTCACACGACGCAAGCAACGCTAACCGCCACACACACTTCTCCTCGAGAACAATTTGGCACAATATGAGGTCCTAAAAAAAACAAAAAACATTTCCACATTAAACCAACCTCATCTCTTTGGACATCATGGGTTTCTGACTCACCGCTTTATTCCCACAGCCACATACAGGTCGAACGGATGGCCTACTCAACACTCATTGCTCACAAAATATGTTAAGTGGGTGGGTTTTTTTTTCTTCTTCTCCAAGCAACAATCATTTCTAACAAGTCACAGAAAAAAAAAAAAAAAAAAAAGCTTGGTCTATTGAAAGCGAGTCTGACTCATTCAAATGGACAACACGCAGTGAAGGAGTTTGCTGAGATGGGCTTTTATAATCCACTTGGTGGCTGTCAGACGCGCTGCGGCCTTATCAGAGGAAACGTCTGGCCACATTAACGCAAACCGTCCCCGTGCCAGACGACGGTGGTCAGCTCTGATCAGCAGTAAAGTGGACATGGTGTGAGCGCGTTGAGAGGGTGTCAAAGCACTTTAAACGCTCAATGTGGTGATGGATTCAACTATTTCACCTCAACTGTGCCGCACTTTTTCAAGGATTTTTTTTGGTTTTTTTTATTTTAAAAATCAGCTCCAGTATGTTCACCCATGGACTCATAACTTGAATTACATTCCTACAGCGTTCAGACTTTAAACTTTATACATGCTTTTTCCTGGTTGGCATCATCTGCTCCTCCTATTTGACATTTATATTTCCGCTTCACAGTTCACCTAAACGTAATCCCTCTGTGTATTTGGAGTAGAAGGTTGTAATAAGAGGCTGAGGTCAGATCGCGGCCTCTTTAGGGCTAAAAGCATTAATCGAGCCTGACCATGGCTTTAACAGGTGGCATTGCACTCTGCTGTAGGAGCTTTGACACCATGCCAAGCAGCTTATTTCAGGTATTCATGATTCTGAAGTCATGATTGTTGGTGCCGAGGTGGAAAAGGGGGAAACGATGGCCACCAGAATATTCACAATTCGTGTCAAAGCTGAGCTTAAATATTGTTTCCTTGTACGGATATCACAAGAAAGTGTTTTTTTTTTTTTTTTGTGGCTGTATCACTTTAAGGAGATTTCATGCCCTCAGGGTCCCAACAGCTGGAAGAAAAATGCATAATTCAAGAGGACCTATGATTAATGAATCATTAATGAAATTCTAAGACAGCGTTATTACTCTAGAGTAGATAAGGGTCAACTCATTTAATTTGTATTAAACTCAGTGGTGCGATGGAAAAGCAGGATCCAAAATGATGTTTTTTTTTCCATCTTCTTGCTGCTGGATTGGAGAAAAAAATAAAAACGATGCATCTCCCAGCGAAAGGACCTCAGTCGTGATACTAAAACATAGTGAAGTAATTCATTTACACCTTAAACCCATGGAGAGCCACAGTTTTCATCGTTATATCTGGGCTGATTTTTCAACGATGTAACAGAAGGAAGCAGCGTGTTCGAGGCGCTGCCTTAAAATACACTGAGTTTGTTTCCAATTATCTCGAATGCTGTGAAATAACCGTTATAAGAAGCTTACTAAGCCGTTACATCTTCGTCCAACATCCTCGATTTCAGACAGACAGACGGATAGAGATGTGTAAACTCTTTAAAGGCCTATATATCGCTGTGATTAACATTTGATTTTGAAAAAAGTAAAACTTTCCTAGAATCTGATTGAAAACAGGAAAAGATTAAGCTAATTTGAGGCCCAACAGTGAGAAGAAAAAGGCGTTGTGCATGTTTATACAGTGGAAGCATCTGATTTGAACTATGAATAGTATAAAAACTACAAAACAACTAAACCATTGCACCCAAGAGACCCAGACTTACCCGGGACTCACACTGACTACGGTGCAGGTTGCGGTCCTGATCCAGTTCCAGTTTGTCTCAAACCCTGACTCACACTGCTCCTGGGCAAAATATCCTACTTCATCCTCCAAAAGCTCCTCTGTTTCCTCATGTTTCTGTGTTGCTGTTTTGTTTACACTAGTCAAGCTAGTGTAAGGTGGTGCGGTGATTTTATTCTGAAATTCACCAGAACTTTCTCCTGTCTAGTGCCCGACGTTTGGCTTGTGAAGCTTGATCCAGGGACCGCTGCGGCGTCCGGTCAAACTTCCTTCTGGCAGAATTTTTGCTGCGCCTCGGTAACCGGACCCACAACCACATGTAGCCACATGTAATTATTTGCGTGTCTTGTGGTTTCTGCAACCGTATCTGCAACGCATTCAATATGAGCCCGGGGTAAGAATTCATCAATGTATAACACATAACAAATTAACATATATAAATAAAAGCAGTGACCAGCAGCATTTAGAAATTGTTTGTATAAACAAAAAACAAAAAAAAAGTCTATTAATTTTACATAAATGCACCATACCCAGCACTAATAAAGGGGAACCCTTTCAGCAGATAACAGGAAGGCTGAACAGGCCACAGCAACCCTTGTGAGCTTTCAACCTCAGTCTATTTTGGATCACGTTGGTGGAAAAATGCTGGAAGGCTTTTGAATATCAGAGAATCATTGTAAGGATAAATGCTCTTTAGTCCAAATGCAAATAAAGACAGCTGATTTTATAATGCTAGCCATGCCATCTCCAGAAATCATGCTAATTGCTAATATAAGCTAAAGCCGATTTAAAAAGTCAACTCTCAGTTCATAATAGCAGTGATTAACTGCTCTTAAACAGAGATGTGATGTTGGATCTACTAATATATGTAATCCCCGAGCAACTGGATGGCTAGACCAAATATTTCTAATGTGGTTCTCAAATGTATTACTATATTATTTTATAGTTGTTAAATGAAAATTATATTAAGCTACGATAAGCCAGTATAAGAAGCTTAAAAGTTCACAGAAATATGAGATCAGAAATCAGCCAAATAAATCAGATCTGTTTATGTCTCAACTTGAGCGTCGACTTTGAGTTTGATCGATTTAGATTTAACATGTGTGTATTACTCTCACACAACTGGATTTTAAAACTTCAACCTACAAGGGTTACATACATATTTGTCTTTATTTATTCTTACGGTTTGCTCAGTCATAGCTTTCTATGTGAGATGTTTATCATTTCCAGCTATAGACATTATCAATCCAGCTTAAAAAAAATGTCCAGGCCTTTAAATTCAACCAACATGAAACCTCCTGCAATGCTTGTAAGCGTGAGCAGGTGAGCAGTTGGACAAAGCAAAGAGACAAGCAGAAAGACTAAATCAATGTCAATCCATTCCATTTTTATTTACCACAATGTGATAAATACTAATGCTGTTTTGGCTTTCACATTGAAACAAATCCATGTCATAACAACCTGAAGGGCCCAGACATAAACCAGCACCTGAAAGACGTTGCCATGACCAGGTACACCTTCTATCCCCAGACAAATGTCTCCCTGACTGAAATACACATAAGAGACTGGAGGCAAATGGCATGGAACCCTGGTCCACCGATGTGATAAGCCCTGAATACGTTTCCACACATGTAGTGGTATGTGAGCAGCAGATTTAAGAAGGAGAAGTGGATGTAGGCTGCCAGCATCACCTGGCACACTTCCTCCCCTCACAAGCTACTGCAGGATGCTCCTCCTCCTGGCCATTCACTGGGCTTGGCCTCGTCCCAAGAACCGTGATTTAGAAGTACTTACAGGTGACACAAAGAAAAGAGGAGAGGAGGGTGGGAGCACCTTGCATTGATATTCCAGCAAGTGCCCAGGCAGCACACAATCAGAATAAGTGATATTTCTTGTAGGGCCTGAGCCAGGCTTTGCCAAAAATATTCTTCCTGTTTTTGTCATCACTCCAAACAGTTTTTGACCTTGTTGTGAGGAAAAAAAAAGTCAACACCAAAATTCCAATGGTTCTGAATACTGCTGCAACTGATACCTGGGGAGCTTTTTAGGAAAGGGGTAACAACGTGAGGAGCGGAATTACTATTCAATAATTAATGATGATTACTTATATAGATAGATAGATAGATAGATAGATAGATAGATAGATAGATAGATAGATAGATAGATAGATAGATAGATAGATAGATAGATAGATAGATAGATAGATAGATAGATAGATAGATAGATAGATAGATAGATAGATAGATAGATAGATAGATAGATAGATAGATAGATAGATAGATAGATAGATAGATAGATAGATAGATAGATAAAATGCATATTTTGTAGCACAAAATCCTGACAATTTCTTTGCATTTTGTGAGTACATGAGACACAAATTCCATAGTTTACATCTTCATAAAAAAACGTGTAAAAAAAACACCCTTTTTATGAGTGCATTTCATACTTACACTGAAATGTTTTGGTAATGGCTTTTGGCCATTGTAATGTTCTTATTTTTATCATTAAAGCTAAAACTATTGCTGTTCACAGTATACGTGTAATGAGTTACTTTACCTAGAAATGGTAATATCTGAAATATCTTTCAAAATGGAACAAATGTCCACAGTGATTTAAAAAAATAAAATAAATATTAAAATCAAAGATACAATTTTGGCCATAAAATTTATGGACAGCCAATACACAATAATTTACTATTAACCATTATTCATCCAGATGGGTTTATGTTCACTACATTTAATCACATTATGCAAAAGCTGTTCTGACCAGTGTGAGGCAGTCTTTAGAGGGATGATTTAGATGAGCGTGAGGATACTTTAAGACAGAGGCTCAACGTGAGCTTGTTCAACAAGGAATCAGCCAATAAACGGAAGCAGGAGATGGAGAAGAGTTATCCAGACAATGCTTTGATAATGCCTTTGATAATCCCCGCTTTCTTGCAGCTGCAGCCCGAGCCAGACTCCGAGCTCTTAGCGACCTCCCAGACAAGCCTGATAAGGAAAGCGGCTTTAAAGCTGCTTCCTTGATGAAAAACTAAGATAGCCACTTTAGAAGTTAAAAGTGGCAACTTGCTGGATTAGGAGTTCAAACGTGATGTGACGAGACAATCCTACGAGCAAAGCCAAACGCTGCCAGAGGCCGCCAGGAGCTGATCACAGCAACAAAGGCGTGGAGCGAAAAACAGACCAAAGCGCGATCACTCTGGAAACCAGGTCGGCTTTCAACTCAACAGCCGTCTGCCTGATGTTCGATAACAAAGCTGCAGGATTACAGCGAAGCAGAAAATGATGCCACCTTACCGATTTCTGCTCGGCTTCTTTTTTAATAACATGTTTGAGATCAAACCAGTTTTGATATATATCAATAATAACCTGATCAGATATAAAATGCATTTTTTTTTTTTTCAAATAATGGTCTCCTTTATTAAGGAGAAGAGACCGCAGCTTGTTTAAGTTCAAAACTGAAGCGCAGGCTGATTTTTTTTGTTTGTTTTTGTTTTATTGGCCATTCATGGGTTAGTGTCAATCTGTTGGCTAGGTGTTCTCCTTCAGGATTTCTGGGTAGAGAACAAAATTCACGATTCCAATAATTACAGCAAGTTTTCCAGGTGCTGATGCAGCAAAGTGTCCACCAGTGTTGTAGTACTCGAGTCCGAGACTCGAACTCGAGTCCGAGTCATTAGCTAAATTTAGAGACTCGTGACTTGACTTGGACTTGAGCACTGATGACTCGAACTTGGACTCGGACTCCTACATTCAGATCATTCTGACTCGAAGATTGAGAAAAAGACTCGACTTTTTTTATATCATTAGGCTATAATTTTAATATGTCATTAGAATATTATTTGGTGTATGATTTTAATATCTAAATGTCGTACCGCGCACGTGACGTCACCATCTCATGAGCAACGCCCCTTGCCGCTAAGGTTGGGCAAACAGTGTGAGAGCGCACGTAGCAACCAGCCATTACACATGCAACAACTATATGACCGACTTTTCAGCTGTTAAACTTTCACAAGAGGATGTCCAGGCGCCCATTTTACTGGTAGAACTGTGGAACAACATACCAACGTTCAGCTCAAACGATGGATTGAGTGTCGAGGGCTCGGAAAGACGGGCCGAGTTGATAGAAAGGTAAGTCGTTGTTTTTCTCCTGCTCGGCGTTCATGGCGTGATCGGCCGTTTTTTTTTTCTGTTTGTAGTCACCGTCCAGGAATCGGTATAAATTGTCCAGCCCGCCGAACAATTTAGTCCGGCCCGGTGGCCAAATGCATTATCATTATCCAACGGCTGGATCTCCTCGCTGCATCGAGCGATATGCATCAGATTTGTTGTGAGTCATGGGGGAACGCTGCCGAACGCGTTTGTGGGAATCGCCCGGTGGACGGGCGAGGAAAATGCGTGACAGCATCTGCGGTGGCGGGCGGCCGGCGGTGTGCGAACCCCGCCCGCCGGCCGGAGCCGCGGCGGTGCGCGAACCCAGCCGGCCGGCCGGAGCCGCGGCGGTGGCCAATAGGCCGGAGTGCGCTTGGCTGCGAGGGCCGATCGACGCCGCTTGCGGCTTTAACATCCTTCATATGCGGCCTATCAGCGTACCTCGAGTCGCTGTTGCGCGTTCCATAACAACAATATTTAAAAACCATGGTTAGGAGACGTCTTAGACTTGGAAAAAGCGGTAGTTTTACCGAGTAAAACCAAGGGTAACTACAGCGAAAGAGTTATTAGTGCAATGGAATGTTACTGCTTCATGTCATACATCACACGTCAATAGTGACTCGACTCGGACTCGACTCGGATGAGTAGTGGACTCGACTCGGACTCGACTCGGATTTTTTTTTAATGACTTGGACTTGACTCGGACTTGAACACTGGTGACTCGAACCTGGACTCGGACTCGAGGCATAGTGACTTGACTACAACACTGGTGTCCACACACCATCGCACTACCACCACCATGTTGGACAGTGAGTATATATCTGTTCTTTTAGGTCCGCAGTGGTTTTTCAGATAGAAACATTGTGCTTAATTGAGGCCCGTCACTGCTTTAGATGTTTTCTGAATACTTTTGTGATCTTCTAAATGAGTTACCAAAGCAACCTTGGTGTCATTTTTGTTGGTCGGCCAGACTTGGGAAGATTTACCACTGTCCAGTGTCTTAATTTATGGACAGCGTCTCTCGCTGGGATTCGCTGGAGTGCAGAAGCCTTAGAAAAAAAGGTTTTTGTACCCATTCCAGACTGATTGGTGCCAGGTACTTCGCTTCTCACCCCTTCTTGAATTTATCTAGCATGATGTGTTGCTTTTGAGAACCTTTTGCCTCTTTCATGTTGTCAGAAGGCTTTGATGTAAATGACTGACTGATTGATTGATTGATTGATTGATTGATTGATTGATTGATTGATTGATTGATTGAACAGGCTTGGGAGTGTTCAAGCCTGGGTGTGGCTTCTAAAATTAAACTCAGCTTTAAAACAAAACAAAACAAAAAAATCACAATTTAAGAATGGATGGTTTTCTTTTGTTGTATTTATTTTTTTATTCTTTTTACACAGAGCCAGGTTTGTATAGCTTTTTGTCTCAAATAAAATAAAAATTTTACTCAGGTTACCTTTGTCTGATATAAAAAACTGAGTACCAACAAAAAGTGTGAAAACAGGCAGAAAAAAAGAAATTTGGAAGGGGCAAAAATATGTTTTCATAGCAGTGTACTTCAATGACATTCACTGGTTCTCCTTCATGTATCGAATTTATAGCCCTTACTATTACAAAACGGTCCTTTTGAACGCATATTTGCGACTCGAACTATTGAATAAATAAATGCAGTAATTTCAAGTGTCCTGCACCCATCCTAACTCGATAGCTCGCACCTGTCAGGAATCATAATTCCTTGCCCAATTATTAACACACCAAATATTGGATGAGGAAACAATATTATCCGTTCTGCAAGTTTGAGACAGTTGTATCCTCCTTAGTTTAAAAAAAAAAAAAAAACAGTAAAATATTTGCCTTAAATACTAGATGTACCAGTTTATTTTTGAGTCTTTTGAAGCGTCGTGACTGTGGCAGCCATCAGCCTCCTGCCGTTACACTCTCCAAAGGAAATGTTTGATCAGATAGCCAACAGAAAATATCAATAAATATGGCTTGATTAAAGTGAAACTAAATGGGAGACCATTAAGGCGTGAGTGGATGTTTCACACCAACAACGCTAAAGCTCTCTCCGGTGATTCATTCCCTCCCTTCAATCTGCCACTTCCCATCAGGAAACCGTTCCACCTCTCCTCGTGTTCCTCCTCAATCCTCACCTCTGCAGGCTCCTCCCCTCATCTCCCTTTCCTGTAGACATCCAAGTGGAATTCAGCCAGCTGCTCGGGGGGCCGTAACGGACCCCTGTGAAGAGTGACACCTCAGTGCCGCCCTGCCTGAGAGGCCCCTTTGATCGTGTTAAAAAACTCTCTCTGACAACACACCAATTAAAATTACATTTAAAAGGAAACAGATATCGATGAGAATATTTTGTGGTATTCATTGCAACGAAGATATGAGTAAGAAGTATCTGAAAATATTCATATTTTTGTCCTTCACAAAAAAGATACTAATAGAAGATGCTCATCCTCTTAAAAAAAAAAGAAAAAAAAAAAAAAAAAAGAAAAGTAGTTTCCCAAGACTGCTATACACTACCCAATGATTGGATTCAATCTGGTTTGTAAAAGCAAAAGCAGATTTCTATGATGATCTTATGGACCCAGCAGTGGATAAATAGTTAAAAGAGCAGAAATAAGCTCGGTACAAGTTTTGAGGTAGTTACCAACATCAATTATCAATCACTCATGTGCTGGCCAGCAGTAGGGCTGCACATATTTAAGTTACGATATGCGATATTATTAGTAACTGCTGCAATAACAATATGGCTTGCAATAAATAAATAATTTAAATGTTATTGTCTTTCTGCTATAGCAGAACCTGGACCCCAGATAATTAGTAGTTTATTCAGCTACTAGAAAACAAAAAACATTCATCATTTCCATCTGAAACAAGGTTTTAACAAAAGGGTGGCCTCGGTATGACTTGTAATGTTTTGGCATTACAACAACTTAGCTGTAGTTTCTTATCAACTTTAGCTATGGCTGCACAATATATCAGAGATTTATTGTCATAGCAATATCACAGATCACAATATGCTTATCGTAAAGAATTGCCTGAAGCACAATAAGTGTTAGCTAATTATTTAAGCACCCTGCATTCAGACCCTCGGTGTCCCTACTATGTTTGGTGACATTTGTTGTTTAAAGCTACCTAAAAGGTGTCAGACTACCAGCGACTGGTGGGTAGACCGATGGTCCATTTATGCATGTGAGCAGCCAGTTTTGACTCTCACACTTAAACTTGTTGACCTACTTTGCGAAAGTACTGCTCAAATGGCCGAGTTTACCTGAAACTCTTCAGACTAAAAAAAAGTCTCTTGGAGACGAGACAAAACATTTTAACTAAGAACAACCCGTCCAGAAGACGCAAGATGTGCATCATAAAAATGCACCATGCACCATGCACCATGTGCATCATAAAAATAGGCCACCTATAATCTCCAGATATATCAAAGAGTCCATGGCGCCTTGGTAAGAGAAGCAGGACCACAGCATCACAAGTCCTCCACCATGCATATCAGCGGGCACGAGCCGCTTTTACACATTTTCAACCCTTGCCTCGTAAATTTGTTGCTGAAATTAGTTCATCTTGGTCACAATCAGTCAGTCAGTATGTCTCGATTTACGATGCACTTTTCACACATTGATGAGGACACTACAATGGGGTTTAGGGTAAAACATACGGAGGCAGCAAACAAAAGGGTAAAGATACAAAAGAAACAAAAAAGATGTACAGAAATGTGTAGTAGACGGTGGTGATTTTGGGGACTGAGGAAACACAATTGTGCTAATGATCTTGATAAGGAGGAGGAAATACCAAAGGTAGACGTAAAAGTTGAAAGAAGAATGAATACTAAAATCCTGATAATATTGGCACAACTAAAATAATGAGTAATAAAAAATAACTTTCTGTGATTGCTAATCAACAGGTCAATTTATCCAAACTAAGATCTTCTGCCATTTTCAGTGTTTAAACACACCAAGCCACAGTACAGGCCTCTAATGCCCCTCACCTTTCTAATTTAGCCAACATCAGATAAAGGCTACGGACCTGTTGGATTCAAACTACCATCAATCAAAGAACATGTAGCACATGTTGTCTACTTTATGTCTTATAGTGCTTTGAAACAAGAAGTGGGTGGGTCAGACTTCAAAGACACCAAGAAGATTATATTGGTCAGAGAAAACCTGATTGGTGTATCTCTATGGTTACGCCCTAGGGAAAGTTCCTCTCATAGTGACATAATTAAGCAAAAGGCGGCAATAAATGTGTCCGTTGCTGTAAGTGACTGTCTGCGTAGCCTCAGATGCACTGTGATGCTTTTTTTTTTGCGCAATCAGAGAAGGTTGCCAAGCATATTGTGCATCACGCCGATGCTGAAACGTACACTCGGCGGGGAGGTCTTTGAAAAGCAGCGGCAAACACGCCACACTCACACCTAACAACAAACGGCGAGTTTCTATTTCTAGCAGGGCTTCTTCCATCTCGGCACAGCAGCGCAGACTTTGGTCTATAGGCTCCTCTCTCCACGCTCAGTTTTACTTTCTTCTAATGCAGATGGGATTTCACAGCGAGAGCTGGCGTACACGCCACCTGACCTTTCTCACGTACATAACAAGAATCCTTTTCGCAGCTTCCTCCCACAGACCACTGAAACCGTTCCCACACACACTCCGTACCGAACAACAAAGGAGGGGGGGGGGGGGAGAACAAATTCACAGCTCTTCAACGGTGTTGAGCCTTTCCAGCGCGCAGGTAGCACTGATTCCCAAACCAACACGTAACCCCTGATGAGGTCTTTGTCTTCTGCCGTGTTTCGCTCTGTAATTAGCCAGAGAGGGCAGTTAGTCGTAGGTAATGAGCCAGAGGAGAGGAGAGGAGGCTCTCAAGCCTCTGCAATCAAAACAAACAAAACCTCTGCATGGCAGCACGGCAGCCAACAGCTGCCGATGCTGGTTTATCTCCGCAGAAACACATGGGCCTTCTTGCAGCACCGTGCCACCGGAGAGGCCTAAGCTACGCAGCAAAGAGATGCACCACACATGCCGACGCACAGCGCCTCTCATAAACATGATTTTTGCCACCACAAACCTCAGTGTGTTTAATTTGGATCATAATGTGATGGATCAGCAAAAAAAAAAAAAAAAAGTAGCTCCTCACTGTGAAGTGGAAGGAAAACAATACATGACATTCACACATTTTTACACAACAATATGGAGAAGGCATGGCGCGCAGTTGTAGTTTTCTGGCCTGCGGGCCAAATGCTACGCAACCAACGCCGCGTGTCACCCTAAAGCCGTCATGCACGTGGTGAAACATCACGCTGAGGGGATTCTTTTCTTCAGCTGCGAGGGGGATGCTGCTCAGAGTGGATGGAAAGATGGATGGAGCTAAAGACAGGGATAGCCTGGGAAAAAAAAAAACCCCGTTAGAGGCTGTAAAATACTCGAGACTGAAGGGCCAGCATCCTAAACAAACAACCAGAGCTACAAAGGAGTGATTTAAAACACACAACGTTCATGTGTTAGAACGGCCCTGTCAAAGTCCAGACATAAACCCATCTGATAGCCTGTGACAAGGCTGAAGACTGTTGTTTAAAGAGACTCTTCATCTTATGTGACTGAGCCTGGGCTATTTGGCAAACAAAAAAAAGTGCTAACATTTCTGTCTCTAGATGTCTACATTTGCTATAATATACCATACCCCAAAATACTTGCAGCTGTGATTAAACTGGAAGGGTGGTTCGAGAAGGCATGCTACACTTTCAGTCACTTTAAATGTAAGGTTTTGAAAAGCGAGTATCATTTTTCCTTCATCTTCAAAAGTATCCGCTCCTTTGTTCGTCTCCCTAGTTGTTCTTCATTAAAGTTAAAGTCGGTTGTAATGTGACAAAATGTGAGCAAAGTCTTAGAAGCACGAACACGTTTGCAAGGGCACTGTGCATTGTGTTCACTTCATAGTGTGCAGAAATTAACATTCCAGTCATTCTATGATCGGCAAATTTTAAACTCGAATGTCGACTTAAACTCATGGGGCGGCCACCCAAGCAAATAATCAGGATGTAAATTCAATTTGCCAAAGTTGGTGGGAAAGATCACCCACGGTTGACACGTGCTGCATTCCAATTTCTGCTTCCCACAATGCAAATTTCTCTTTACGTAAAAAAAAAAAAAAAAAAAAAAAAAAGGTCACAGCAAGCCAGAACAAGGCACACGGACGCAGATGAGATGATCCGTGCCTCCACCCCATCATAAAAAGGGAAAATATTGAAGATGGGAGTGCTTAAAAGCCAGGCAGCAGAATCAATCTCGGCAGCACAACGTCCTTCTGACAGATCGGGAGTGTTGGTGTATGACACAACGAGCCAGTCCGTTTCACCAGGGGAGCGATGTAGTGAAAGGGGATCTCTCCATAGCAGTGTTCCGATTTTCAGACGGGCATCTGGGGAGGAGGCTGGATCGATCCTGATTGGCCAGCGGCCAGTCGTCGCCTTGCCTTCGTACGCGGGCTGGCCTCACCAAAGCTCCCCGCAACATGATTTATCCGGGGCAACCGAACTGGAATGCAGATGAAATACACGTGTTCGGACTGCTAACCGAAGAGAAGGGACCGCGGTGCATCATCTGTGGTGCCCAGCTCTGCTGCCATGATGCTCCGATTACAGGGAGCGCGCTATAAACTAAACCTGCCGTCTCATTAGGGAGGCTGCCTGGATGCTGCCCACAGGAGATCCTCCCAAACCACAGTAGAGCAGGGTTCCCCTTAATCGCTCACAGGAAACACACACACACACACACACACACACACAGGATCCTGTAAACTTTTTATACTCATAAATGGAAGGCGACATCTCCTGTACCAGTTCTTACTAAAATTGGCATCAGAAATCACCGACTCATGGGCTCCGGGACGCTCTGTAAGCCTGCAACCAACCAAGAGGCTGCAGATACAGCATATATCAAAGTGGAACTGATGCTGTGCAATCTGTCGATACGAGCCACTTTAACACATTGCACTCGATAGCAAGTTCAAAAAAGCTCCGTTGTGTCAAAGACGACGTCCTGGCTGGAGGTCGTGCACGCGTAGGAGCAGAGGGGGAGGGTGCGGAGGAGCGCTTTCTTGTCAGGCTGCACTGTGACAGGTTTATCCCAGACGGAGGTGAAAGCGGCGCGCGGAGCGGCACCAGGAGAAGAGATAAACGTCAGGGCTGGCTCTTGCTCTGTGGTAATGGCTGACAAAGTGTTTACTTGCTCATCTCGCAGCAAGTCAAACTCAGACACGTGCCACGCTCTCTGCATTACACTCTGTTTTAGCGGGGAGAACACCAAGGAGAAGGAGCCGAAAAACTAAGCCTGACATCTTCTTACTACACTCAAGGATTGAACTGACGTGAGGAGAACCATCTGCGCTCACTTTCACATGTTTTATCCATCTAGAACTAGAAAAAAAAAAAGGTATTTACTATGAATCCCTACTCCCTCCATAACTAATTCTACAAAATGTACATTGCCTTGAAAAAAGGTTTCCAACCCCTTCAGTTTAAGTGGGATTTTATACGCGAGACCAACATAGTAGGGCATAATTGTGACAGTGTGGGAAGAAAAACAGTATATTGTTTTTTTAAAATCTGTTATAAAAATCTTAAAAGTGGCTTTGGGCATCTGTACAGAGTGAAAACTGTATAAAGCATCTCACTGTAATTACAGCTCAGTCTAATTGGATACACAGCTTCTGTGAAGATCCTGTCACAAATTCTGAATTGAATTTAGGGTGGAGCTATTAAAGCACATTAATGCACATTAAAGCTCTGGCTGTATGCGCATGGAAGATGGACCTCCGTCCAAGTTTTTTGCAGCTTTTAACAGGTTTTCATCCAGCCTTCCCGTGTTAGGCTCCATCCAACTACACCGAAAAACTCAAGCTTGCTACCCCGTCCCTGCTGAAAATAACCCATGCCCCCAGGATGACGCTGCTAGCACCATGTTTCATGGACGAGTTGGCTTGATTAGGATTACGTTGCTTTTTTTTGTCTAAGCCAAAAAGGTTTCATCTGACCAGAGCACCTTCTTTCACATGTTTGCTGGAACTTCTTAAGGCTTTGTTTCAACAATGATCTTCTTTTGCCGATTCGTTCCTACAGGCCATATTTGTGGGGCTCGCAGCAAATTTGTGGGGCTCTCAAAAGATTCTCCCACATGAGTTGCAGCTCCTCCAGAGTTACACAGGCCTCCTAGCTGCTTACTTAAATAACCGATCTGCTTGAGAGTTTAGGACGGCCATGGCTTGGTGGCTTTACGGTTGTGCCCCACTGTTTCCATTTTCAGTCGATGCGATCTGATTTTATTCACCTGTATCAGAGTGCGGAGGTTCTGAATACAGATTCACATCAGATTGTTCAGATGTAAGCTAAAAGGGTAAAAGGGTAAGAATACCTTTTGCACGTAACCATCAGCAAATACATTATTTATTTATTTTTACAAAAAAAAAAATGGTACAACATAATAAAACAATATCTATTCATCTAATTAAGTGAAAGCAAAAATAATCAGCATTTTTTTTTTTTTTATGTTTGCTTGGCAAATATTCTCACACAGACCTCAGGAAAACTTCTGCTGAATCTAATTCAATAAAGGCAACGTCCTCAAGAAATTAGAGCCGTGCTTCTGTTCCGTCTGCATTCTAATATAATAATGCACTCACAAATTAACCACGGCGAACCCATTAAAGGTGACACAGTGCAGTTCCATGCACTGCGGGGTCACCTTCTGCAGATCCCATGTGTACGTCTGTGAGCCATGTGACGCTTTCATGTTACATAACGTCTACAAAAAAAACAGAAGAGAACCAAGAACCCACAGCCTCTGACTGCAAAGTGTGAAATGTGTTTTGGTGGTGTTGTTTTCTTTTCTTTCTTTCTTTTTTTTTTTTTTTTGCAGATGTGACCTCGGCACTCAATAGAGCTTCAAAAAGGGCATTTATTTCATGGCTGACAGAAGTCTACCTCATCAGAACACAGTTCCGTAAATACAAAAATAAAGGTTAGGATTACTGAACACAAGTTCAGATCTCTCCCTTTTCTGGATCTTTGAAGTGAGGCTCTGTTGAAACGTTATAAGCAGTTATTACATTACCTGCTCTAGCCAACTCTCATTTTCCATCTTCATTTTGTATAAAACCAGATTAGATGGACCCAGAGCTGGAAGCTGACTGATAGCCTGAGAGGGGCCAAAGAGGACATTTAGCATCTTACAGCACCTTAAATCTTAAAACGTAACAGTTTAGGAAGAGGTTATTTTAGAAACCTTTACACCAGGCATGCCCAAAGTGCGGCCCGGGGGCCATTTGTGACCCCTGTACTGATTTTGGATGCCCCCCCAACTGAATTTCAAGAAGGATTTGGTCCAGGTGGCTGATGCAGGTGGACGATTTTAGTTTTTAATCAGGGCAAAATTATTACAGGAGAGTTAAAATCCTACAATTGAAAATGTTACGTACAACACAAAGTACGTGTGCAGGGCTCATATTTTAATAAACACTCTTTTGAAATTCTCTTTAATTTCATAGTAACATCTATCCAATGATATTTAATTACTCAAATGCAGACTTTGGTGCCTTAAAAATCTGTTTTGAATTCAATTATGAAAACTGGCTAATAACAGCAAGTGTTTTCAAAGAACAACTGACCCAAATACTGTTCTTATATTGCTAGACCAAAAAGAGTTCAGTTTATTATTGTGAAATAGTCAAATTTAATTATTAAATTAACTGGAAGACCATCCTTTAATATGACAGACGAGCAAAACCCTTTTTTAAATTCTGGATCAACAATGATTTTCACATTCATTTCTGTCGAAAAATCTGACTGATTATTTAGAATGATCATATTTCGTAAAGACGGTAAAACATTAACAATTCTTCTGGTTTAAAAAAAAGGTTAATTCTTTAATCCTCGAGTACCTTTGACTTGACAATTGTGGCCCATGTACCACAGATTTTGGACACCCCTGCTTTAAACCATCATCATGGTAGCATTAGGTGGTATACAAGGAAACAAATACTTATTTACACGGGAAATAGAGGTAGGAGGCGGAGCACCCCAATGATCTTCCTGTGTGAAACGCAAACAGAGAACATGTCATGTAACTACCAAAAAGAAAAGTTAGGCAGTGTAAAGATCTACAAATATTTTTCACTCAGTGTTAAAATATTATAGTTTTTTTTAATAAAAGAGTTATTCTGGTTTTACACGTTCCACCAAACATGTTTCCTAGCGGAAGATCATCTGCGGTACACTTCCTCCTTCCTCCATTTTCTGTGTCAATAACCTTTAGCTTTCTCAGAATGAATCACACTTTGCAAGTGGGACTAAATAGCCTTTGTGGTAATCCTGTTTACGTCAGAAGGAATCAGACGCTCAGTCAACATAGTGCCTGGGTTGAGTCACAGTTAAAAAAACAAACAAACAAACAGCTAAAATGATTTGCATCTTTTCAGCTTATGAGATTTAACAAAGAAGCTAATGTTACCAGTTGTCTGTAACACACTCACAGCTGCAACACTTTTATTTGAAACGAGAACGGACGTGAAGGCTCTGGCTGAACTCAGTGAGGGGACAAGGAGCTCGCTCCCACTGACCTTAGTCAAGGTCATGGCATCAAGCTGCTGAATGACGATGAGCCGCGATGAAAACACTGTAACTACGTTTTAATCATCTTAGTGCTTTGTGCTCTGTTTGCTGCAGTTTGCTTCTCAGTTCTGCAGCTTATTGACACCAGACCCAGCAAATGAACGATCACATAACAAAGCTTTTGTATAAAGGCCCATGGGACCTTGCAGCAGTTCAAGTATGGGGAGGTAAATATGGCATATTGATACGTTTCAGGCTAAGGGAGAACCAGTTGCAGGCATGGAGGTATACTCAGATTTTAAGCTGTCAAAAACAGTTAAAAAGGTTGACCGCACCGTTTCTGCAGTTCAAACCCATCAGGAAAAGTGTCGGAGCGACCTACGTTTCCTTTGGCTGTATGGAGTGCCGAGCAACGAGGTGCTGCAAGGAGCTGTCTGAAAAGAAACCTGCTCCATTTATGTTTTAGAGACCAAAGGAATGCCGACCATCATTCTTATTAAAATCAAGCCGTTTTAAAAAACAAATTTTGCAACCTTGTTTTAAATAAATTGAATACATTGTTTTGTTTTAGCTCTGTGTGTTAATGGTGTGGCAATTTAACTCAAGGGTACCATCTACCATCACATGCCGGGCCATGGCTATTTCAGACAAAAAAAATACTTTTACAGTGCTGTGAAAAGCATTTGCCTCTGTAGACATTTCTTCTGATTTTGCTTTCAAGAACAAGACAGAGACTAAACAAAAATTGGGATCTCCAAAGTGAAAAGGATTGATAAAAAATAAAAAATAAAAACACCAGGGCCCATTTAACATTTACCTAAAAACATCTTGATGATCCCCAAGACTTTAGAAAAGATACCATGTGGATTGACCAGAACAAAAGAGGAACTTTTTGGAAGGTGTTCTGTTACGTCTAGCATTTAACAAACATAACTTTTAAAAAAGATAAACTCGTCGTGGCATGGTGGTGGTGGTGTGATGATCTGGAGCTGATCCTTTGTGTGTCTCTGCTGTCTTCTCTAAACCCCAGTCGGTAGCGCCAGATAGCCGTTCACACTGAGCCTGGATCTGCTGGAGCTTTTCCTCCCCGTTAAAGGGGGTGTTCCTCTCCACAGTCGCTACATGCATGCTCGGCACGAGAGATTGCTGCAAAGTCAACGACGCGATGCAAGCGACCGTACACTGTCGCTAACTGAGAAGTGAACACTGCAAGTCAATGACTCAATCCAATCTGCTGGGTTTCCTTAGGAAGAAAACTTTTTATCCAATATGTCTGGATGATTTGATTGAACTGACTTTGTAAAGTGCCTTGAGATGATGTGTTGTGAATTGGTGCTATATAAATAATAAAAAAAAGTATGTATTGATTAAGGTTATCTTTGACTGGGTTGCAAAAAAAAAGCAAAAACAGAAGAAATCTGTAAGGGGCATATACATTTCCACTGCATTGTACCCTCTTCCGCTTATGTAACCTGCACCCTCCATGAAAGCAACGATTAATCTCTGCCGACCGGCAGGAAGATTTCCCCGCTCTTACCTGTGTCCTGTCGAAACTGGTGCATAGACTGCAGGTCGATGATGTAAGGGGAGAGCTGGGCATCCACCTGCCCCAGAACCACACTTCCCCGGGCATCCCCCTTCAGTACGTTCTCGATGTGGTGGCACACTGCTGCACTGTATGGCCTCCAGCGGCCGTGCTCATTCAGCCACTCCCAGACCACCACCCTGGCCAGGTTCTGGGGTGGGTACCCCACCCCGTTCATGGGCACCAGCAGCCCCGATCCGGGGCGCGCCATCTCCCTTGGTGGTGTCTGCGTCTGAGCTGCTGGCTGCGTCCCGTGCTAGAACACCACTGCGACCCGTACCCCCCGTCAGTCAGCTCACACACAGGAACATCTTTTTTGGACCAGCCCTCAAAGAGAAAACAGCTCGAATCAGCAGTCCTCGGTTATCTCATGCTGCTTTCAGGCAATCGGCTCCGATGAAGTCATCTTCTGCAGGTCTCTTTCTGACATGTGCCACTTTGATGCCTCTGTCTTGTCCTGTTTGAAGTGAGAGATGCAGATGATGACGGTGATGTTGCTGTAGGACCCCCCCCCCCCTCCCACGCACACCCACACAGCGAACCACAGGAGGTCTACAGCAGGTAGACAGAAGACAGTCACTAAAACAACAGATAAGGAGCAAACGTACGCTGACAAACAGATGCCCCGATTGAGCGGTTTCGGCCACAGTTCGTGGAGAAAACGGGCACAAATCCCATCTGATTTAGATGCAGCAGCCCTGCTATCCTCTTGGCTATTCTGATTTCTAACTAAATCTATGAAATCCGTGCGAGCTGTGTCAGCAGCAGCAGCAGAATTTACTGCCATCAGATGAGTAGATGGGCAGTGTGCGAACACAGCAAAACAGAGCCGGTGTTATCAGATCATCTTTTTTAGACGGTATCTAGCAGAGACAGATCTGTCTGCTCTGAGTCAAAAAAAAAAAATAGAGAAATAAAAAAAAAAAAGAACAACAGCGCATACACACACACACAAAAAAAAACATGCGATCTCTACATTAACTATCAATGGTAATCAATGAAAAGGGTTCAGAAGCGATGTTACAGATACAGACCTGTAGACAGCAGCAGCCGTGGTGCCACAGATCTGTCAGGTAAGAAGCTTCATCTTGCGGGAAAAGGATGAAAACCAGATAGAGGGGTGTAAAAAAAAACAACAAATAATAATAATAATAATAAAAAAAACAATGTCCAAACCCTCCGCGTTTTCACCAGCCGTTATCTCAAAACACTTAAATCTCAAAATGAGCCAGGTTCCCGACTTCGTTACGAAAGAGCGAGCCGTCGCTGTGCAGCCGCGCAGAGGCTCCCAGCTCCCAGCAGCTTGTTGGTGCGCCGCTGTCGCTGCTGCTGCGGGCTCACTGGGTGCATGCCCCAGTTGCGCGGTTTGCAAAGCGAGCGGTGCAGACCTGCCGGTGGAGAAGCAGGGGCACCCCTTTATTTCTGTGCCACGCCAGCAAGCAGGCGCCCGTAGCGCAAAGACGCGGCCCCACGTTGTTCCAGCGCGAGCAGCCGTGCACACCTGTATGCATGAACATCAACGTAGCCCATCTGTCAATTACGCAGAAAACGCACACGGCGTGGACTTCCGGTGTGCGGTTTCAAAATAAATTCTTTTAACGTGAAAGCAAGACGCTTGCAACAAGCTGGATAAATGGAGCACAACGCAACGACCCATTTGAACTTTTCCGTATTTTTTTTTTTTTAACGTGACCTCATGTTTGTTTGTTTTTTTTTCCGCTGGGGTTACGGATTCGCACACGGAATATGATGTATGGCTTGCAAAGTTACATATTCGGTTCCCTGAGTTAACCCTTTCTAAGAACCACCTCCTAGGTAGAATATCACAAGCCCAGGTACATTGGATGGAATTTAGCTCCATCCGTCTTCCTGTCGACTCTGACAAGCTTCATTGTCCAAGACAAGGAAATTCTGTCTTGTTTGTGTCCACTTCATGAGTTATTGTTTTTTTCTTGGAGCAATATATTCGTTTTTCCACTCTAGAGGACGGATTTTTACGTTGCACTACCATCGCTTGCCCTATTAACACAATTCTCCCACCAGAGCTACAGGCCTCTACAACTCCTCCATAGATCAAGGCCATTTTAGCTAGGACGATCAGATTAACACAAACACAAATGCGTGCCACAGTTTTTACGCTCCTCAAGTTTTCGACTTTGTGGTGCTCTTACGTTTCTGGATGTGACCGAGGGATGCATGAACAAAGGTGGTGGTTGTACTGTGACAAAATGTGTAAGGTTTTTGGGGGTATGAATACTTTTACGATGGCAGATGTTTCTTTCTGTCTTCCTTTCCTTCCACATTTTCACTAAATCAGTCAAATTATGTTTGTGTAAAAATATTAAATACTTAACTGAGGCAGATTAGTCTGAAAAATTGAGTTAGGCTATTGATAATAATACATCCCTCATATTATTGGAACAGAATAGAAGTCCCAAAGTGGGTAGATTCAGGAGCACCAGCAGCAAAATGGAAGGCAAATGGAAGCATGCAGATGCACACAAGGGTGTATGTATATATATATATATATATATATATATATATATATATATATATATATATATATATATATATATATATATATATAAACAAAGGTAAAAGTAAGAGACTCTGAGACTCTACAGTAAGGGATACGGCATACTGAGATTAAACAAATATGCAACTGAGTATGCAGATTATTGAACAAAACGTGTATGCATATCTATGCATAGAAAAAAATAACAGATTATTTACAATAGAAAAAAAATGCAAAAACAGCAGGGATGTAAACACCTATGGAGTTTGTTTGGAGCAGTAATGGTTATAAAGTCTAAACTATGGTCTAATATCCCAATTGCAGATGTTAAGCACTATAGTTAAGCACTATAGCAATTCTGTGCTATAATCTTGATGAAGATATTAAGAAATTGATTGAATAAATAGATAAATAATACATATATCAATAATTTATTCAGCATATATAACACAGTGAACTGTCTCTGGGGATTTCTTTATAGGCGATAAAATCTGATTGGTTAACCTTAACATCAACTTGACCGCTGACCAATCTTCTTTGCATTGAAAGCATAAGCCCCGCCCAATGACTTTAATGAGTGGACCTGAAAGATAAAATCAGTTTATGATGTTCTGAGGTACAAGACCGTGACATAATTCAGAAACTAGTGAAATATTTAGGCATGGTTTTAATGGCTGATGACTTCAAATTTTAAAGTGTTTCTAATTCCTTGTAAGTTTTTTAATATATGTCTTTTATTGCCAGTGCTATTATTATTATTCCATATTATTTGCCAACTGTTTTATGTATTGTAGTGTTGCACTTTTGGTCCTCCATACTTACTGGCTGTAGCACTATTTCTTGTCAGATCTACTGATTGCCATAGACATTTTTCAGATGAAATTTCCTTCCTGCTCGGGTAATTCTTATAAAAGCCAAAACGTTCATGTTTTTAATAGAAAGTAGAAAGTATACACACTGGGGATTTTGTGATAGCTGCCATCAATGCTGTTGATGTTTAACCGGTTTCCGTCTGTTGCGTATTTTTATTCAACATAACTAAGTAAAAAAAAACAAAAAAACAATCTGGTCTTCAGGTGAAATTGAAATGTGAATTTTGACTCCAGGTCAGATCCTGATATCTTGGCCAAGAGAATGTTATACTGGTTATACTTTATTCTGAGTCTTAAAATTAAGACTCAGAATAAAATGCAATAAATAACACATGGCCTTCAGAATATGAGTAAGTCATTTTCTCATTTTCATGATGATGAGAGAAAATCATTGTTGGATGCACTGTTTGATGGAAAGCCTGTCATATGTGTTCAAATGAGTCAGATATGAAACCTGGTTTAGTATGACTGAAGCAGTTTTTGAAATCATCAACATTTAGTCATTATTCAGATAAACTTTGTGACTATCCTTACAGATTTCTTTGATCTTTAGGATCACAGCAGAGAAACCAGAATCGTACGATATATCTCAGTGCATTAGATAGCTGCCATAATTATCTGCTCCAGCAGACAAATAATTTGGATCCTGTTCATATTTGCACAGAACACATCATAACTGCATAATAATAATAATAATAATAATAATAATAATAATATAATAATAATAATAATAATAATAATAATAAAACAGTCCTAAAAATATACAAACTACAGTACATAATTGCCGTTAAAGCTGTAGCCCTTCCCTCAAAATCACAGCAGAGCTATGCTGATGCCTATTGGATGGCTTCAGTTTTAATGTATTTTGTTAAACCTGTGGTAACTATAACACACATTTTAGTGCATTGTCGGATAATAATCTATTTATAATAATTAAGTTTCATTGCATGTGCAAACAGTCTGAACTTCCTTCTGTTCAAAGATTAGAAATGATCAGAACTGACTTAATATGGCATAAATAAAAAAATAAAAAAAATAAAACATTCATACAGAATCCTACAACCTGTTCAATCTGAAATATTCCAATTAAAGCGACCAAAACATTTCACTCCATCTTTAGTTATTTACAACAAATTATGAAAAGGATTATCATAATACTTCTACTGTCATACTGCTGTTGCTGTTTAATAAGATGAACGTGTTTGAACATTAAGAGTTGGGACAAATTTAATGCTGAACCAAATGTGCTCTCTGAGATATGTGCGAGGAATTAACGCGGATTTCATTTTATGTTATTTTATCATTAAAGAAAACATCTCCCTAAATAAAACTGATGCCCCCCCTCAACCTGCCGTATTGTAAAGGGTCCCTCGTTGGCTTCCTAATCTGTGGATTACACATGTGTGTTGCTTGGATACACGGAGAGATCTGTGTGTTAAAAACAATTTCTTTCTCTTCGCCACCGATGACAACACTAACAGTGAGAAAACAGCGCCCTCACGTGAAATGTTGGTGGTAGTGAACTGAACCAGTTCAACTGGTCCTCTTCTTTTTGATGTTCACCGGCAGCTTTACCTTTCTTTCTTTTTCTTTTATTTATTTATTGGCTGTGGACTTTTGACATTAGACCTATCTGAAACATTTTCTACTGGCAAGGCAGCAGAACGGAAGTCAAAGTCTGAGAGATTTTGGTCAATAAAGGAAGTTTGGTATTGCTCTGTGCATAAAAAAAAGCTTATTTTGCCCCGTTCCTCTTACTTTCAGTTCAGTAGATTTCAGCTCTGGGAATAGCCCCAAACTCACCGTCAGTAATCTTTATCTATTTCTTTAGCTTCTTCAAGTCGAGGCCGTTGAAAAAATACATCACCATAGTTGAGAGAGCATGCAGTGATCACAATTAGCATGTCTTTAGATCCAGTCTCAGAGCAGGGAGGAAGCATCTACTGTTGCACAGACAAAAACACATGTTTATAAACTGTGGCCTGAAGGTCACCTCATTTCCATCTCACCACAACTCTTAACAAACAGGAAACCGAGCTGCTCTAAAAAAAAAAAAAAGCCTCTGTAAAAGGGCCGTAGTCTTGATCCGGAAACACCATTTCCAGTTCGCTCTTTAAAACACAGCAGTGGTTGAGAATGAAATTTAACAACACCTGCTTGTTGCATCGACACCACAACTTGCTGCAACGCTCTCGCCCCTTCTCACGCTCTCTCTCTTTCCCTCGCTCACCTCTTTATCCATGCTGAGTCACCGGTGGGCTGGTACCAATCTCCAGCAGCCTTTGGGTGGGGTGCGCTCTGGACAGATCAGCCGTCCATCACACGGAAACCCAGAGACACAGAACAAACAGCCACGTGCTCACACGTTCACTCCTAATTACATTACATGTACGTTTTTGGACCATAGTACCCGGATAGACACCCTGCTCCGGGATTCAAACCCTTGACCTTTTTTTGTAGCAAGGCAGCAGTGCTAACAACAGCATCAGTATCTAGCCCCACACAGATGCGGCTTCAAAAGATTATAACCCAGGCCAAACGTAATTTAAAAGCCCCGTTTTCGTTTATTCGATCAGAAGCGGCTGGAAATGTCCCCAGCACCAAAACTGAGCTTCGGTGGTAGCCAAAGTTTGGACAACGCCCCGCATCCAACCACACCTTCACCTGGAGGAGCAGCTTCGATTACAATCTTCCACGTGTAACCTGTGACAAAACCGAATGCATTTTCTCAAGGCTCCTTTCTGATTCTGGCTGCAGTGTTGTTTTGCCTTGCAGTGAGAAGGACCTGGGTTGGTATCCCGGTCTGGGGCCTGCACAGGGTTTTTGCGATGAGCCCATGGATGCGTGCGGTTCTCTTCTCCACACGGTGCCACCTGCTGCTTTTTGTATCCCACAATGCCCGGTGCCATGCTGCAGAGCCATGGCCACACGTCATTTGCATGTTTGAGTGGATGGTTTATAGAAAGTAAGCGTACAGGGTCATTGTCAAGTGAAAGCTAGCAGAGCAGGTCGTGCAACTCTAAAATCAAATCCAGTTTTTATCCGTGTTTAATGCTGGTGCTAGGACGGGGTTTAGAGGCCTTTGTTTGGTCAGTGTGAATGAGCCGCACGTGAGCAATGACGCATAACAGGAAAAACAGGAAGGTCAATTTATTCAAATTCACGTCAAGAATAATACACTATGAGTAATTTGTTTGATGTAAACCAAATGTTTGCATACAGGCTTGTTCCTGGACTGGGTGTTCTTTCTATCTGCTGTCTGTCCTTTCAGCTTCCAGTCTGTCAAGTCAGATGATTTCATTACAGATTTCTAAATAATCCGATGTCAGATGGACCCGTTTGTCTTGTGAAGTGCGTTGAGATGTTATTTGTTGCAAACAGGCGCTATAAGTAGAATTGTTCAAATTGATTGTCGGTTCTACCTGTTAGACTGATGCAAGTAAATTAAAAACATTTTTTTTTTTTTTACAATTAAATCATATTTGTCCAAACCTAAATCCCATTGACACTCTGCTGTAAAAAATTAATGCTGACCGATTTAAGCCTGTTTGCTTTTGCATTGACCTGGATAATTGGCACAGGAATGTTGGCATATGTTCTCTATGCATTCTGACTGAGCCTCATCCACCCATTCCATCTAGTCTGCTTTTGCAGCAACAGCACCACCATGTGGTGGAAGAAGTAAAGAGTAGATATAGAAATAAAAAAAATTCGGAATTGTAAATCATTTTTTTCTTTTATTTGAAATAATATAAAATAACTACCATTGCTGAAAAATAGTTATACATAAACATAAAGACTACAATTAACACAGAAAGGCAAACCTGGTAACTTTCTTATAATACTTTGATAATTATAAACATGAAATTTAAGATCACATTTTTTAAATTTTTTTAATCACAAAACAATTTTATTGAGTCAAACACGCTGGCATACACACCCTGAAATCCCTTCTCATGAAGCAACTCTTTCCATTCAAAAATGTTCAACAATTTAACTTCCATTCAAGTTTTCGACTACTGCATGCACTTTTGTTCACCGGAAGACTGATTTGAATAATATACATTGTCTTTATACAAATTTACAGAAGAATATACTGTACATGATAACAGTCTTTTGGACATCTGAACAGCGTCACTAGAAGTCCGTGTCATTCTTGGAAACATTCCTATGAGTTAAACAATTACCGTGAGATGAAATTACACTGGATGATACATCAATTATTTAGCAGAGAAGCAAAGTGAAACAGTTTCAGGCACGTTTTTAACAAAGTACTATGTTAGGTGACAGCGTGTTAGGATGTCACAGAATTACATATATGAAGAGCGCCATAATGGCAGCGCTGATGAGCCCGGAGATGGGGACCGTCACAAACCAGGCGATAAAGATATTCCTGAACAGAAGCCAGTCAACAGATTTCCTGGAGCGCAGCCATCCTACCGCCACCACAGATCCCACCTGTGTACATGTGAGCGTTATTGGAAGTACATACAGTGCAGTGCCACTTGAACGTTTCACTTTTGTCACTTAAGAACCACCAACTTCAATAAATTGTATTGATCTTGATGTGATGGAGCAAAAAAAAAAATAAATAAAAAATAGTGCGTACCGGTAATTATGAAGGAGAAGAACGATGATAAATGTGTTTCAAAAATGCTTTACAAGTACAAATCTGAAGACCCCTGCATTCCCTTTTAATCTGATCAACTAACTAGTAAATACACCATCTCCAGCATAAAGCATGACAATGGCAGTATCATACTGTGGGGATGCTTTTCTCCTTCCAGGAGAGGGAACCTGGTCAGAGTTGATGGTAAGATGGATATAGGTAAACATAATTTCAGAGTAATCCTGACAGAAAACCTTTTAGAGGCTGCAAAACACTTGAAGTTAGGATGGAGGCCCAAAACAGACAGCGAGGGTTAGAATGGAATGGTTTATATCAAAGCATATTCACGTGTTAGGATGTCCAGACCTAAATTCAATTTAGAATCCGTGGCAAGACTTAAAATCAGCCGTGTCCACATGTTCAAAATGCAACTGGACCGAGCTTGAGCTTTTTTGCAAAAAAAACCCGGAGAATTTCTTTTGAGTCTTTAAATCTGCAAAGCTGTTCAAGGCATACCCCACAAAGACGTGCAGCTGTAATCAGAGGCTGCTTTCGATATGGGCGATATTGATGTATGCACAGGGCGACGTTGCCTGCAGGGTGTCATCAGGCCAAAAATAAAATTATGTCAGTTGCCTCTTTGCACCAGAGGGGAAAAAAAAGCTTTATTTTCTTGAATTGCATCCAGTTAGTGGGTAAGTACCACCCAGCGTTTCAAACATTCGAAGCGCTGTAAAATAAATAAATAAATAAAAAATGCCTTTGCATCATCGCTAGCTAATGATGTTGAAGTTCGATCTAAAATTTCCAATATGATTCTAAAATCACGGCTATTTCTCACATTTTCTTTTCTCCAGAATGTAGACTGCATTTGACCATCAGTTCTTTAAAATACAAACTACTTACAGGTTTAGTTGGGTCATCTATACCTTCTGTAAAGAACCAGACTAGTATCCATAAGATCAATGTATATTTTAGTTTAGCAGTCTTGCATAAATCATTCTGCAAAGAAATGACTCGGGGAGGCTGAATCCATACGCACACTTTATCATTTTGCGTCCTTTGTGTTGGTCTATCCCATAAAATCCCAATAAATGAAATGAAAGTTTGTGGTCGTAACAAAACAAAACGTGAAACATTTCAAGAGTTATAAACATGTTTGCGAGGCACAGCTGTATACCTGACATATACATCACTTTCATAAGCTGCCCAGAGCTAACTCTGCTTGCTATCTGTGTGCGATAAAGGTTTCAGAGCTTTATTACCTTGCAATGTGTCGTGCTGACAGGAAGGCCGATGTTAGACGCCACAACAACTGTGACCGCTGAAGCCAGCTCGATGCTGAAGCCACTGCAGAAAAAAAGGAGAAGTTCCTTTTACAACCTGACCATTCATCACTCCTGCCTGAGACGGGGGACTAGCTACGAGGCATACCTTGAGGGTGTGATGGGAGTCAGGTCTTTACCCATGGTCTGGATCACCCTGCGACCCCACACCCAGAGTCCAGCGCAGATTCCTACCCCCCCGTAGAGGAGCAGCCAGATGGGCGTGGGAGCGCTCGACACCACAGACCCACTCTCATAGAGAAGCCAAAGGGCCACCAGTGGGCCGATGGCATTGCTAGAGATTGGAATGAAATATAAATCACCACAAAGATCATGGATCAGTAAGCTGCAAAACGAGGACCCCGCCCTCGCTTACCTGACATCATTTCCCCCGTGAGCAAAAGAGCCGAAGCACGCGGTGAGTATCTGCAGGAACTGGAAGAGCAAAGAAACTGCAGGTTGGTCGATCTCCAGCTCGTCTTCCTCCACGGCAACGTTCCCGTCGGCCTCCAGAGTCACGCTCCCGTCGGGGACCGCGCTGCCACTGGTCATTGCTGAGTTGTAGCTGCTGCAGCTGTCCACCCGGGGTCTTCTCTGGAAGCCGGTGTCCACGTCTTTGTATTTAGGATCGCCTTGGATGCCGTATATGGCCATGGTGTAGGAGGTGTAGCTGTTGTTCCTCCGCATGGGCCGCTCCTCCGTGTCACTGTCACCGATGCAGTCCCCAACCTTGGCCTTGTGGAGCTTATGCAGCAGGTCTTTATAAAGGCCGGAGTCCTTGTGGACGGTGTGGGAGCGTCCGCTGTGAGGATCGGTGATGGTCATGTGGCCTACAGAGCCATTCAGACCTGTGGGAAAAACCTCCCTCTTAATATTGTTTTGTTGACAGCTCAGTCAGAACTACTTTTGATGTTATTACATCTTCCTAACTGTGACACTGAGATGAAACACTTAACATCCCCACGACCAAACAACGAATTTCTCACCATTGGCGATGTCAAGATCTTTGGCGTCTATTTCGCTGTTTAGATCCGCCTCCTCTGAGCCTCCGAGTTTGAAGTCCACCTTTTGGATTTCTGCTGGAGGGTTGTGCGGACGCAGGTCAGACGGGGGTCGGGGGTTCTCTGCTGGAGGCTTGCTAGAGTTCTGCTCCATTAGCGGGGTCTCACAGGGAGCAGGAGCTGTTTCACCTGAGACACGTAACATGAAAAGGTCAAAATGTGTTGTCTTGCAGAGCATTGAAGTAGAGAGGAGTTTACTGCTTCATTTATTGCTGGTGCATCTTTAGCGATAGGGGGTTCATAATTCAACATGAGGTAAATGCAGTGCAAAAGCCGAATAAACTAATCCATACCCCCATAAACCACACTGTTGATGATTTATTGGATTTTATGTCATTTTCTGTGATAGACCAACACCAGGTAGTGAAAAGTTGCCAGATTTGGGGGAGTGCCCGACTGATAGCAATCAGAAGTGACACATTCTCCCACCCAAGTTGTGGTTCTCCGTATCTCCTCTAATGCCCCGTTTGTCAGTTCAGGTGTTTGTGCTGTCCTCTTTCCATTTTTCCAAAAATAGATTGAATAGCGCTCTGAGAGATGTGCGAAGCTTGGTTTATTGTTTTATAACATAACCCTGCTTTAACCTTCTCAACGACTTTAACCCTGACCTGTCT
This sequence comes from Fundulus heteroclitus, assembly GCF_011125445.2. Taxonomy (NCBI): domain Eukaryota; kingdom Metazoa; phylum Chordata; class Actinopteri; order Cyprinodontiformes; family Fundulidae; genus Fundulus; species Fundulus heteroclitus. The sequence continues at coordinate 35,689,296 of NC_046372.1, forward strand.
TGTGTTCCTCGGTCTGTTTGCTCCGTCCTGTTCTGTAACAAGCCATTGAGGCCTTCACAGAACAGCTGTATTTCTACTGATATCAAAGTAGACACAATTTGACTCTATTTGGGGACTTGTGAAAGTAGTTAATTGCACTGGATTTTGTGAAGATCGTGAAGGGAAAGCTTCCTGAATCCAAACAGACTGTTTAGGTTTCTGTTTACTTGTGCAGCATTTTCAAAACCATGTACTCTCTTCCTTTCACTCCACAGCCTTGTACTACTTTGCATTGCGGATTGTTTCAGTTAAGCACCAATGAAATAGACTGACGGTTGTGGTTTGGCAAAATGTAAAAAGAGTTGAGAGGGCTTGGTTACCTTTACGAGGCACTTTAGTTTCCGCACAGTAGCTTAGTTGTGTCAGCCCCAAAAACAAGAACCTTTGTGTTACAGAAACGTTCCCATTTACTCACGTTCGATTTTCTTCTTGAGACGCGGACAGACCACAAACCAAACGACCAGAGCGACGACGATGGCGCAGCCCAGAGAAATGCACAGCGTACCCCACCAGGGCACTCTGTCGAAGCCGAGCACTACGAGCAGAAGAAAAGGGACATGCTAGAAAAGGCTGTGTCGGGGGAGGGAAAAAAAAAACAAAACACAAACAGAAACTTGAGTCCAATTTATTTAGCCTTTAAACCTTGTGATTGAAAAGTCAGAGAACACAGGTTAGCATTTACACACCAAACGTTTCATAAAATGATATCAGCTTAGTAGCAGGACAGCAGGCGTTATGTAATCTGCCCCTTCCTGTGTAAGCACTTAGTATTATTATTTGTAGGAAATTATCTGTTTTTTTTTTTCTTGAAGGTCTGCTCACAGATGTCAGCACGTGTCTCTGTTTTAGGGACAGTATCAGCGAGAGTGCACACTCCTCTAATCAGATACTGTGGAAGAGGCCAGTCTTGCAGTATAGCGATAAAAACTGTTGCTGGCAGTTTAATAATTTCCCTTCTCTTCTAATATTTTTTACTGAAAATTTTGTGTTGTTTTTTTTTTTTTTTTTTTGGCTTTTGAAATTCAATTACAACGGGTTTAATCTATTTTGCTTGTGGGCAATGGAATCAGAACTCCAAATGAGCTGGACACACATTCTGGGTGTGACCCGTCCTATCTGAGCTGGACTGGCCTCAAACACTGTTAACCGCGGGCGTGCAGGCAGATAATCTCATTCTTAGTTCAGGAAAACCAAACAGAACGAATGGATTTCCGTCGAATGTTCAAAAGATAGCCGCAACGGCCTTGTAAGCAACATGAAGGTGAAAGGATGTGCTGTAGATTTGTGCAGCAAGGCTATTTGGAAGTTATTTTCTGGACCCACCCACAGCGATGTGCAGCCTGCATTTGAGGCCTGTTGCCCTTTTGCAAAGTACAACCCTGCAAGCGAACAACAATGGAATTAAATAATCAATTTATTTCATTTTGTTTTGGGACTAGAAGCTTACTATGCTCTTCCTATTATTAATACAAGTCTTAGCAAAGAATAGTGTTAATAATCTAATAAATTCTCATCCTTTGGATCCTACTTTTGTCCTTAACCATACTTGGCATTTTCTCCAGCTCGACTTGTTCCAGTGGTTTTATGAGATGTTCTGCTTTGGTGTGTCCTTGTGATACTCACGTGGAGCTCCTGTGTACAGGATGGAGAAGAGGTTGATGCCCATAGTGATGGCATAGAAGACAGGAAGGGCTCTCAGTCCATTTGGTACGGGGTTCGCCTGTCGGGAAAAGACGTTTCTGTGTTGTTCAGGACTTTAAAATCTGTTTAGTTTCTTGACAAGAAATGGGTAGGGAAACTTTTAGCATATTCAAGATTGTGAAGTAAGCATCCAGGTGAAAGACTTTGTTTCTGTAATATCTCTTTCAGTCTTGCCTTTTGCATTACATTTTGCTTTGATTAGGCAGAAATATCAAACCTTTATAACTTTATTTTTCAGTGAAGCTGACCTGATTCGGCAGGCATTTCCTCACAGTCACGCAAACAAGAGCCTCTGGACCCAGGTATCACTGGTGGAGGATATTTAGTACGGTCCAAATTTAAACGGAAGCAGATCCAACCTCTGAAGTTGCATCTGGATCTGGTAAAGACCTCAAACTCAACTTAAGCTTCTCCCAGTTTTAAGTTAGAAACCCAGAAGGATCTGATGATTGCTGGGTTCAGTGACACGCTGACTACTATTTTATGCATTCCAACAATTAAGCACCATGTTTACTAACAGAGGTTGTGGTTTATCATGTGTAACTACTACTGTCCCTGTTTTGTTGTTTTAAAGGGGACACAACCTTTTTAGTGCCTTCCTTTTCACATTTAAATCATTCGGCTGTGGTCAGTATAAAGTGGAACTGCAATGCTTTGGTCTGAATTCCTTGTTATTGTTGCCCCACAGCTCCTCTTTTATCCCTGTTCTGCAGTGCGTCTGAGAGCAACTCCTTTTGGTGCTGTCTCTTTAAATGCAAAGGAGGCACTTCATACCCCACCCCCCCATCCAGGTCACAGATCTTTCCACTCGTTTGGTTATTTTTGCTGTATCCTGGTAACCTGGCCAGCCGGATTGATAATGTGTAGCACCCTCCATTCTCCACATCATCAATCTGGGACTGCTGCCATCAAATCCGTTAGGGGAAAACAGATTTTTTTTGAAGCCGTAGCGTTACAAGATGGATTCTCGTGTGTTTGTGAACGCACAAATACCTTGAGAATGATTCTAGCAAGCAAGGTTAGTATGCTAGGGGAAGGTGTAATGAAATGTTTGGGTTAATACACCCAACAACTGCACTGTTGACTTACCCACTTGTCCAGGACAGAATAAAGGTAATAGATTTGATAATGTACAGAATAATAAACATATCAGCCATGTGAGTCACATTTTTGACGAAATGAGAACTTTAAATATAATTTCACCAGTGTCTGATTTCATGATCTAATCCTACAACTGTGATTAAATGACTTACCTTGCTCAGGATGAATTTGCGGACAAAATAAAAGAGAATCCCAGACATGAATCCAGACAGAACAGGTGACAGGAACCAGGAGGCCACTTTAAACAGAACATTTCATGTGCAATTTATTAGCGGGCTTGTCCCCGCACTTGTATTTCAATTTGTACAGCTTATTCTTCGTCTTTGTTTGTTAAAATGCTGGGAAAGGGGAAAGTATATTCACCAATTCGTAGTAGTTCCATCCATTTGACCCCTTGGTGGCCTCTCGCTACCATTGAAAAGCCAATTGTGGCTCCAACAATGCAGTGGGTTCCAGAGATGGGGAGCTTCAGGAATGATGCAGCCAGCTGCCACACAGCAGATCCTGCGGTACAAAAACAACAGCTGAATGATTGTTTACAGTCTAAAAAGTCCCGCTTACAAAAAGAAAAAAAAAGAAAAAAATTAATCCGTGTGAACGCTCACCAAACATTGCACTTATGGATCCCGCCATGAGGACGTGTTCTGAGCCGTTGTACATCCGCACGTCGATGATCCCCTGACGGATGGTCTCGCTGACCTTTGCCCCTAACAGCACGGAGCCCAGTGTCTCAAAAATGGTGGCCAGGACGCAGGCCTGCCGCAGGGTGACCACTCCGGAGCCCACCGCCGTACCAAAGGAGTTGGCGACGTCATTGGCTCCCACAGAGAACGCCAGGACGAAGGCGATGATGAATCCGACCACCAAGAGCCAAAGGTAGTCCGTCATTTGTGAGTGGGAGGCCAGAGCTGCAGTGGCGGTGGCAGCCAGCGTCGCTAGCGTAGCTGTATCCATCTGTACTTTCAATGTTATTCTACTAACAAAAACAAAACACAACCTAATTTGTTGTTTGATAGCAACTTCTGAGGTAGTAATTAGTGATAAATGATAATAAAAGCACTAAGGTTTAGAAAAAAACAAACCTATTAGTTGAAAATTGATTTAATCTATTGCTAGCTGGCTATACAGGGTTTCTCTGTGAGGCTCATTATGAAGTGACTGTGTATATAAACGGCAGAAGAGTCCATCGTGATCCTCAGATGATTCAGGCTGCGAAAAACACAGAAATACACGATTAGTGGTCGTCCTCCCGTAGACGGACAAACACTGAGCCGAGTTACTCATTAACAAGACCGAACAACCCGACAACAACAATCGGCACGCATCATTTAGCTCGACACGCATGATTTACTCAATTATGGCAGGGAGAAGTTATTTCTGCCAACACGATAAAAGCACTTTGTTTGACCAGCAGGACAAACGGTTAAATCTGGGATTTTTTTTTTAAAAAGCGCTAAAAATAACATTACAGAACTAGAACCTGTTTTGAACGAGAGAGCCCATTGGTGTATTTAAGCCTTTAAAGCCCCAGCCAGGTTATTCCCATGGCAAAAAGAAAAACCTTTAGAATTATTTAATTATCCGATCCTCATTAAGTACACTGATGGTAAAGTACAACAGATGATTAACTGACACACCAATCGATGTGAAACCTAATCTTGACCAGCATGCTCTCAGTTATTGTTATTTTAATCTAACATAACTTAATGACCCATCTGTTTTTTTTTTCACAGGAACCCCTCCATTTCTTTACCTTTCACAAACAGAGTACAGGTTTCACAAACCACAATAATTTTAAAAAACCTATAATCCGAGCAGACTAATTCAATCCAGGTTTATAATGGTGTATAAAGCGTGCGTGTTTGACACGACATCATGTGGTTCTAAAACAAACAAAATCAGCATTAAAAATACTCCTTTTGCGATTTTCCCTATCAAAATAAAGGTTTTATAAATATCAAACTGTGGTTCGATCAAACACCAACTTCGATGCCATTAGCAAGCAGCGTGTGTAATGCCTAAATTTCCTCACAGTGCTTACACTGTGCGAAATACAGAGTGGTGTGTGTGTTTTAGGGTGGGGGTGGTGCACTGAACAAGTGTAAGAAACATGCTGTCATTAGGCAAGTGAAACCTTTCTTTTATTCTTTTTAATTGTCTGGAAGTGCCAACCCCCCCCCCCCCCCCCCCCCCCCCCAACACAATCCTGAGTGCCAACACGCACACACACACACACACACACACATACCGGTCGTACCTCCTTGGGCCAAAGAAGCCATTTTGCCCGCACCGCAACACGGTCACTAAATGTTGCTGGACATTATCAAACATTCTTTTTTCTCTGTAACTGTGTGGTTATCAGTTTTTCTGCTTTCCACAAGAATTATAACATCATATCTAAATATACGAACAAACGTCAAATAGAAAGACAAATAGCAAACTACTTTCAGGAAAGAAGACAAAAATAGAAAACCCAGCTCAGCTTAATGCAGATGATAGAATTAGAGACGCATCAATCAGCCTTTGCTGTCTGATACAGATTTTGGGTTTTCTCTGAGGTCTGACCTGTCAATTACTATCAACTTCCTTTAAATACTGCTATACACAACATCATACATACACTGTGGCTTGATGGGTTGAGCAGTCGTCTGGCAATCAGAAGGTTGTGGGTTCGATTCCAGTTGCCACATGTTGATGTACCCCTGGGCAAGGAATTTAACCCCAAATTGCCTACCGAACTGCGTCTCGGTTTATGGGGAGTGGTGGCCTAGTGGTTAGAGCAGCGCGCTTGCACTTAGAGAAGGATGCAAGTATGTGGTTTGATCCCCACCGCCTGCACTCTGGGTCCCTGAGCAAGACCCTTAATCACAGATTGCTCACTGGGTGCCGCACATGGCAGCCCACTGCTCCCCAAGGGTGATGGGTTTGAAGCAGAGGACATATTTTGTTGTAATGTATGTTCCAATGACAATAAAGATGATATTACTTACTATAGACTGAAACTAATGGGATGTGATTATTATCTCACCTGCTGAAAAATGGTGCATATACATGTCCAGACTTGGAGCACATAACAACATAAGTTAAGCTAAAATGCACATTTTACCTCCCAATGGGAATATGGGTTTAGAAATGGAGTTATGCTACTGTTAAGAAGACTTGAATCCTGGGATGTACTCAAGAAATTCGACAGGAAAGAAGGAAACACAGCTGTATGGTTGTTTCCTCATTTGTATTTCTATATGCAGACAAGCATAGATGGCAAAGCTAAATGTATATGTCAAATGCATGCATACTGTATAACTGCTTTATAAAGGCTACAACTTTTGTAAGAATTTCATGTGGAATCTGTTTGGACACAACCAGCGGCGCTTCCAGACCAAATTAATCACGGGGGCCAAAGTGGGGCCAATTTTTTTTCATGAGGGCACTGAAAAAAAGAATGAAACCATGAAAAACTGAGCAAAGTGTAATTGTTTTATATATAATGTGAGCTACAGAGCCAAAGAGCCACTTGTGTCTCTGGAACTGCAGGTTGCAGACCCCTGAAAATTATGATCCTGTCTCAATATGGCTGAAGCTAAACACATTCATTTTAAAACTGTTATTAAAATAAAAATGTAAGAGTAAACTATTTAATGGGTCCACGGGTCCAACCAGTTACAATTTCTGTTCCAGTACATGTCATCACAAGGAAGAATTATTCAGAATGATCTCTTCGGTACTACAGGGCACTGGCCCCTGTTGGTCTCTATCTAGAACCACCCATGGATACACCCTCTTAACACGCAGCTTTTGTCAGTGACTGTAATAATATATTTTTCATAGCAGTGAAGTAAGGATGTAGTATTTTTTTTTATTCATCCAGTGATGATGTTTAAGTAAATATTCAAAGTCTCACTCTTTGTCTCCCTTGGGACAAATTTGCCTTGGACGGAGTGATTCCACTGCGCAGCCACATTGCACTTCCCACCACGAAGATAATAACTGCATAACTAAAATAGGTCTTTATTAATAATAATAATAATAATAATAATAATAATAATAAAGAATATTTAGCTGCATCAATGCAGTATTGAAAACGTGAGGCTCTGCTTTTTTTTTTCCTCTTGCAAATTGGAAATTACATAATTAAACTCTGGAACCCATGTCAGAGGCAGACTTATATAGAAGATATTATGAAAAATGATACGAATAAATATATACTCTTTCAAAAATAAACAAATAAAGCGCAACATTCTTGAGAAAGAATGAGCGTCCAAATAAACATCTAGAAAAGTCAGTAGTTCTGACCCAACTTCCATCAGGTGGTATGTTAATCTCCTCAGTGGCCCTTACATAATTCAAAGCGACCACATAATTTATAAGAAGGGAATCCACACAATAAAGCGACACTTACGGGGGGAGACGTCAGGTTTTCCTCGGCGTGGTGGTGTCCCCTTGCTGTCACGCTGCTGCTGTCTGGACCATCAGTCGCAGGACGACCGCGCAGGTTGAGGGGGTGACTGGGGGCAGTCAGTGCGTGGGGGGCCTGCAGCCTTAGTGGGGGCCCCTGCTGCAGGCTGCTTTTATACACAGAGCCGGGCAGAACACGCCTCTTCGCTCCGGTCATGGGACAGCAGCGGCGTGTTTGTTGACAAGGTGCAGAGTAATTACAGCCGTCCGCGGATTATGTTGTCCTGTCTTATCCCAAAATGATGTTGTACTTCTAGAACTGAGAGAAGAGGGCATTAACTACTGTTTTTGTTGGTGTACTCTATTTTTTTTTCTTCAATTCAGTTCATACTAAGTTGTAAGCGATGATGCGCTTTTACACAACCTATAACACACTATCAAAAACATGTGGACATAGTAAACTTGAGTCTAGTGACACCTGGTGGCCATGTATGGCATACCAACCCTGAAAACAGAGCACCAAGATTATATGGGGTCAGAACTAGGGCCCCTCTCCAATTAAGACACCAGTACTCATCCGCCTCCAAAGCGCTGACAATCTTTTCTCCAAGCGTTTAATTGTTGCATATTCTCCATTTGACGCCCCTACATTGCATGGGGTGTTGTGTAAAGGCAATATATAATTATGCTGTCCAATTATTCACCTTACGTTAATTGTTGAATGAATAACAGTAAATAAATAACGAAGCTTACTCATTTGGTGTGGCAGTCGTGGCCAGAGTACAGTATTTCAGTGCAGACTTGGCAGAGCAAGGTAAGGAGGGGCCAGTTACAACAACGATGCTCACAGGTGTACGCAGGGAACTGTCATTCATCTATTGACTAATTTACTTTTGCAGAGCGAAGGACATGTGACTCCAGCAGAGAGAAAAGCTGCAGGAGTGAGGAGTGAGGGATGAATTTACAACATTATTTCATAACCATAAAACTAAAAATGTCACAGAACCATTACAACTAGACATGTATGAAAAATGTTTCGTTTATAAAACACTCATTCACTCATATTAACTCTGTGTGACGTGTCAAGGCTAATTTAAAAGTAGGCATACATGTAAGCACAGTTTTAAGTTTTGAAGTCTGCATTTTGGTATAGGAGTTTGAGCTCCAATGAGCCCCCCCGATAGCCAGGGGACCCTTTGAAACAGTAACCACAAAGTCGTTGCAGTTGTTCATATATGTTTTATTAAAATGACTGTCTTGATAAATATTTAAATTTTCAGATGCCACCTTACTGACAATCATATTAAATCAGTTACCCAACACAATTTCAAATATTCAACTTCACTTTTTCTAAAAATGGGAAAAAAAATGCTGTTGTTGTGTATTGTCACTGTAGAATGAAGGAGGCGCTTTAATTTTGCATCCACTGTTTACTTAGATGATAAATGGACTGTATTTATATAGCGCTTTTCCAGTCATGCTTACCACCACTAAAAACTAATCCATGCGTTTATTTTTAGTAGAATTGATTACTGCAACGGTGTTTTCACAGGTTTGCCTAAAAAGTGGATCAGACAGCTGCAGCTGATCCAGAACGCTGCTGCCCGAGTCCTCACTAAGACTAAGAAAGTAGAGCACATAACCCTAGTTCTAAAGTCCTTACACTGGCTCCCTGTATCTCAGAGAATAGACTTTAAAATACTTCTGTTAGTCTATAAGTCCCTGAATGGCTTAGCACCTAAATACATCACAGACTTGTTATCAGTGCATCAACCATCCAGACCACTAAGGTCTTCTGGCTCCAGCCTACTTTGCATACCTAGAACCACAACTAAACAAGGAGAAGCAGCATTTAGTTCCTATGCTCCACTTATCTGGAACAAACTTCCAGAAAATTGTAAAGGTGCGGAAAGCCTGAGTTCCTTTAAATCAAGATTAAAAACACATTTGTTTAGGATTGCCTTCAACTGTTCTAGTTAACTGAAGCACCACTTTTTTGTTCTATTTTCTATCTACATTTTATTCCTATACTTGCTTTCATTCTTTTTTATTTTGCTATATTTTAATCATGTAAAGCACTTTGCATTGTCCTTGTACTGAATTGTGCTATATAAATAAATTTGCCTTGCCTTGCCTTACCCCAAATGACTACTCAACCCTCAAGCCACAGTCGCCCAATTTACAAGTTGGTCAGCCTCTGTCAGGGAACATGTTCCTTAGAGGGGAACACATTGGGAGTGCAAAAAGTCCATCAGAGCCATTTTAGCGTAGAATGGGTAGAAAAAGGGTCGCCAGTCGTCATGAATTGGACTGCTGGCCACTGATCAGCTGGAGTCAGTGGGGATTGTTAAAAAGAAAATATAAGAGGTATATGTTCTTAGTGTGAATCTGACATCGGTGGTGTTTGAATACACAAAACACAGAGAAACACCGTGTTCGGTTTACTTGGTTTACTGATGTCCTCCTCAGTTTCCACTGGAAGTTCTCAGAAAAATCCCCACAGCACTTCTCTCTTTTTCAAGTTTCTGTTTAAACAGAAACATCAAAGTGCTGAAATAACTCCTTTTTCTGGAAATTATTTAGCACAATATTTACCTAGGATATAGTTTAAAACTAAAATTCCTCCTGAGCAACACTTAAGGCAACCCAAGTATTATCAGTTTTACTTATATCAACTTTGAGAACCATGCGCTTAAGGGATTTCTTTTATTACACCCATGAGAGATGCTGGGCTTTGTGTCTCTGCTGGATTGTTACATTGGGATTCTTGATATGGAGACTTTAAGCCCATCTGTGTTTCACCATCAGTCATTTGAAGAATCGGACCAATTTAAGTGTAAGTTGGCGACAGAAAATAAATGATCTAAGAATCCGTTTGTCCCGCCATCATCAACATGCTGGAATTGGGAGTCAAAATTAAAACATTAAAGAGAACAAAATTGCAATTTTTATTCACTTTTGTTGAATTTTATTCCAAGTAAAGAACATATTTCTGTATGGCTGTTGGTCTAGCTGTGCCGCCCCAAAACTAGTTCTGACCCCCACCTGGCCACCATATTTCACAACTTTCTAACCAATGTTTTCAACGTTTTAATTCCACATCCCTAAAACTTGCTTTCTGGACTAGGTTCAACAATTGTATCTGAAAAAAAGTAGAAGTATATATATATAAAAAAAAAAAACAGCTCAGCAACTGTCAGGCAACAGTTACTAATCAACCTGTTAATCAAGTCAGTTTTTCTGGGAATGTCCCGGAGACATGTTTAACGTCAGCAGTGCTGACTCCAGCCTTAAATGCTCGGATGCCTCTGAATGTGCTGATCATTTCCTCCTTCGTAACTCATTTACCTTGTGCTTGGTGAGGTCTGCATATGTGACGTGTACAGAAGTGCCCGCTATGCGGAATATTTTCACCTACGTGAAGCAAACGGCCAAGAAAAACGCGGGAAAAGAAACAAAATGGGGCTTATAGAGGAGAAATGTGACAATATTATAAAAACTTTTTTGTGAACCTACACAATCAATCATAAGTATTGTTAGTACATACACAAGCTCTTGGAAAAGTATAGTACTCTTTGAACTTTTTCCCATTTTCTAAATTGGAATTAGAATGGATTGGTTAAACTCACTGTTGCGTGTAAATGGGGAGTGAAAGGAAAAGGATAGATATTTTGACTTTTAAAATAAGAAATGGGATAAAGTGGGGCATGCATTTGTGTGTAAAGTTAATCTCAGCATAAATCCAGCAGTTCTGCGAAGACCTCCGATATTAGAGAACCTTTAGTGAGCAAACAGCATCATGAAGACCGAGGGACACAGCAGACAGGTCAGGGATGAAACTGTGGGGAAATTTAAAACAGGGTTAGGTTATAAAACAACACCAAGCTCTAAAGATTGCACAGAGCAAATAAAGGAAGCGCTCTTGGTAGATAAGAAGCACTACCAGGAGATAGCCTGATAGGGCAATGGTCACCCATTTAAACACGCCCCAACCCCCTCAAAAAAAAAAAAAAAAAAATTATTTTCCACTGACTTTACAGATTGTAGGGACTAGAAAAAGTCTGTTGTAACATATTGAATCGGCTGATTTCAGGTATATAGGTTCTTGCAACAAACGTTCAGACTGTAAGGTGGTTTTAAGCAAATCCTAAAAAGCAGTCTTCCTTATTATTGTAGACAATTATTACTGTCCCCTTTCAGGCCATGCCTTACAAAATTTGATGGAACCGCCAATGAAATGTTTAGGCCCATTGGGACAGTAACCCTAAGACAGAGCAACGAAGGAATAGTTTTGATCAAAGGACATTTGTGTATTATGATGGACCAAAGTCCAGACAAAAATGCAATTAAGCTTTTTTTTGCAAGACTTGAACATTTCTATTTGCAGAAGTCCTCCATTCAATCTGGCTGAGTGTGAGCTATTTTGCAAACAGGGGTCAGTGACAAAAAATCTAAATTTGCAAAGAGACAGTAGAGACATATAGGCAAAAAGACTGTTGCAAAGTTAGTCCATTAATACTAATAAATTTTACACAATTAAAATTTTTGTTTCTTATCATTTTGGATTTTCCTTCAAATGAAGCATTACCTTCTGTTGATCTAACACTTAATATCCCAATAAAATATATTCAGGTTGTAACAAGACAATATTTTAAAAAAATTCAAGGGTATGAAAACGTTTGCAAAGCACAGCGGTAAGATGCACCGAATCAGAAAAAATAGAAGCTAACTTCCATCAGCTACTGGAATTTTAAAAAATCTGAACTTTTATCATTTTGCCAGGGGGACCATAATCCATGACTGTTTTTTTTTTTAATTACAAATAAGCTTGTACTTTCCGGTAATCGTTGAGCAATTCTCTCAGTGTTTAAATCACTTCACTGGTAGTGTAGACACACGATGAGGAAAAACTGGAGATATTAGCTTTAATTTACACAGTGAGTCAGCTAATTAATGACTCAAGCTTCTCGTGTTTCATCGTTTCTTTGAAAGGAGGAACAAAGCACCTGAGGAAAACTGATTGAAGCGAATGAAAACGTGGAACGTCTCAGCAACAAGTCCACTGATATGAGGAAAGACGTGGTCCACGGCACCGCAGGCGCCAGCTTCCTACCACAATCACCTGAATCTGCTGAAAACTCTAAATTATACAAAGTATTTCTATCCCCGACAACTTTCACTAATCGTTTCAACACAAAGCATCACCGGATCTGTTTTGTCGTCGTCACAGCGCAGTTATGTTCTCACAAGATTAGTGCGCTACTGTTTTAGTATTTACAAAAAGATCACCGATTTGTTGACAACCATTTATCAAACAAAAATGCAGGAATTTTCCCAGAATGGAGTGACCAATTTTTCTTATGGTAGGCCTAGGAGATTTTTAACAACTGTTTGCGTGAGCTAAATGCTGTTTTTCTGTTGTTTATGAAGGATTAGCGGTTGCAATTAGCAGCGACTGCTCCCTCGCTCAACAATGAGCATTTGTTGTGCGGATGCATGAGAAGCGTTCCTCTTCGCATTCTCATCGCAGGTCTCTCTGTACAGTTCAAAAACTGTCTAACAAGGCGAAAGCGCTCATACTGTTCTTCACCGACTGCATTGTTAATTCCAGCTTTGCCATACAGATTTTGGGAGGAAATCCACAAATTAAATGTTAAGACTGTACGTGTGGGTGAGAGTTCATCCATCTCCTTCTATTATTTCCTCTTTCACTTCAGAGAAAAAAACAACAAAAAAAAAAAACCCAACAACACAAAGCTCTTTGTTTAGACAGCCGTTTTCTAAAGAACTGATTATTGCTGTTTGTGTCGTTTAACGTGAGTCATTGGCGATATTGGCAGTTTAAGCTCTACCTGAGTGCCTCTAGGTGGCATCAAAGTCCCTAGCGCAGGTATCCTGGGTCAATATGTTGAAATACCAGTTTGGGAGTCACTGAGGGAAAGTAATCCTCTGCAGTTTGGGCAAAATTTTGCTCTCGTATGTTTGAACTTGCCCTGGCTGTGCTTGGTGTAAATGTTTGATAGGGTTTGGCCTGATTTGGAGAAGGTTAAACCAACAAATACGATGGTTTCTTCCTTTTTTTTAACAGATAAGTTGGTGAGAGTATTCTTAGTTCAGCTAAACTGATCATACTTTCAGAGCCATTAAAGCCATCCTTAAAAAAAAAAAAAAAATTCAGATGCAGACTCTTTGGGATTTTTCACTCAAAGGCTCCAATAATTTTTTTTTTTTTTTTAAATTAGACAAGCTAGGGCATGCAAATAAGTAACAGCAGAGCATGACTACTTGTCATGCTCAGGCCTATCAGCCCAACCCTTTATTCCCCTGCAACCCTCCCTCCTATCCCTTGCCAAACAGGATCTGTAGGATCTGACAGAGTCATATTCTCAGGACACAGGAATGTCAAAGCGCCTGCTGGGACATGCTCCCTACATCCTCTCACACTTACTGGAAAAAGGGTCCAGAGCGAGTTGCTCATGCAGCCATTTAATTTCAGAGTTGCGCAACGACGCTTATTGTTGGAGACCATCTTCAGACCAGGTGTGCTGTAGATGTAGACTGATTCACTGATGAAATTAGATTGTCTGGGTCACTCTGACCTCCATTCCTACAATCTTCCACCTCTTTTAAGACTCGTCCTCCATACCAAAAAAAAAAAGAAACCCTCCCAAAATATATTTTTTGTTCATTTTATTTGTTTTTTTTTTTATATAAAAGTCTTTCTAAAAACTCTGACTTGTGTAAGGCTTACAAGCAAACTATTACACAGCAGATAGACAAGTCATTCAGACTATGAAGAACCAAAGTGGGTCAGAATATAAATACAAGACAATTCATGGCATTCAGGCAGTCTGCTAGGAATGGCACAAACGTAAAGAAATGTAAAGGATTATTTGGCGGATTTAACAATCATCCCATACACCATCTACAGTATCGCAAGATTCAGATGCTAAGCACATGGTAGAAATGTAACAAAACAAGGCTCTCCCCGCTCAGTGCTACATTTGTCGACGTCAGTGTGGAGGCGCGCACGTCCGCGGTGACCGCGCTCCTGTACAATCTGTTAGCTTGCTCCGAACATTAGCGCCGGCTTTCCTGTTGCATGGACAGGGGAAACCTTTTGCACTGAAATGTAAAAAAAAAAAACGAAACAAAACAAAAAAAAAACAAAGTTCAGTTTTCCAGAAACGGATCTCGTGCCATTTCAGCTTTAGTTAAGGGACCAGTGGCTGGAAGTCAGCGACGGCTCTCTGTGGGTCTGGGTGGGGCTGTGGCTGTAGGTGGGAGAGTGGGTGACGCTGGGGCTGCTGGGCGGTGTTGAGGAACAGGAGGAGGACTTGGATTTGATCTGCAGCCACTTGTCCTCTCCCAGCGCCTTGGCGAAGTGGTCGTCCACGGACACGCTGATGGAGAGCTGCTTGGCGCGGGGTTGCTGGTAGTTGGCCCCCAGGCTCCTCTGGAAATGCTCCTCGAGGACGTGATCATAGTTGTGTTCGGAATCTGCTGGGAAAAGGAAGGATGCATTACACATGTCGAACACACACACCTCTGTGAGTCAGTTCAAGAGCGGGTGGTTATTTAGTCTATGATTCGGGTATGACGAGTTGGGAGTGACAGTCTGGAAAGAGAGAGAGAGAGAGAGACTGACCTGAAGAATGAGTTCGGTGGACCTCGGGTCTTGAGGAAGGTTTTTTTACTGAGGACACACAGGTGATCACAGATGGACGCATCTATTGTAAAGAAAAAAGTAGTGGATCAGTCATTAGACGTATTTCAACAGTGACCTTACGTTGTGACTTCCTCAGATCTTGAACCTAAAGTATTGCGGCCTGAGCCTGAGTGTGCGCTCTGTTCAGATCACAACGGCAGCAATGTGCACAGTTTAAATTGGAATAAACCAAAAAGTGATTAAACTGGTTGGGTTTGCTCCTGAAACACAGCTCGCTCGCACTGTGATGGCATAAACAACTCAGACAGAAAGCCGTCTGTTTGGTCTTGTTGATGGCGTTCCTCCCTCCATTGCTTACATTTTCTTCCTGAATCCGGCTGGATTGCATTGCTCTGGCAAGCTTAGGCCTGTGTGCACTCCTGCTCAATTGGCTGACTAAAGACTTCAGATGTACCCCTGCCGTGGGTTAGCCTCAAGCTATACCGAGACTACAAAGGGACATCAGAACTGCCACGTTTCCAAAGTAATGACCCCCTGAACTTCTTTTTATCTCTCTGGAAATCTTGTCTGTTGGAGGAACAAGAGGCCCATGCTCAGAACAGTTGAATTACCTGGATCTTGGCGGCAGCTGAACCTGACATCTTTTCCTCTGCGTCTTCAGGCTCTTTCCTTGGTTTTTTGATGAGTGCCAGGGGTTCGTCACTGACCGGCGTGTAATACACGTAGGCGGGCAAAGGGCTGGTGGGGCTTGGCGTCGGGCACTGGGGGGACGACGGACTCTGCTGGTTACTCAAGGCTGCAGGCGCTGGTCCTGCTCTCTGGGCCACCTTGCTCCTGCTTATTGCCCGCTCTCGCCTAAAACGGGTTATCGCGAAGGGATTAGTGTCTTCAAGAAAACTTGGATTTTATGTGAGCGCACATAAAAAGCTTTACCAACCTTTCCTCCAAAGTCAGGCCTCTCTCATGGCTGCGTTTGCGTTTGATCGGATACACAGCCGGAGCTCGAGTTCGTTCGTTCGCCATATGTCTGTACCGGTCTTCGCCTCTGAGATGAGGTTGACCTATAAAACAAGAGGCAGAGTCAGACCGTCAGAAAGGTTTATGCAACATGATGATGACACCCTGATTTACTATAGGACAGTCACACATCTTTCATCCCAAGTGCCCTGTGAAAATTTTTATTCAGTTAGAAGGTGTTAAGCACTTATGGATGAGTAACAGTTGTTTTCATCCCATGACATCAACCTGCATGACTACTAGTCGTGGGAAATATTTTTTTTTTTTCACCGTTAATGGTAAGCTCCGTTAAGTGGTAGAACTCGATCTACCTGATCAGTTGGGCTAACATCACTTCACAGCTGATTCAGTGCTAACGGTAAATGTTGTTTTTCAACAATGTTGGCATCCAGCCCGGTCACACGCTCTCAAGAACCCGATCAACAATTTTTTTTTTTTTTTTTTTTTTTTTGGTGGGAAAGAAGCTTGAGAGGCAAAGACTTGAATAGCTCCAACTACGATTTGGGCGGCACCCACTTATGAATAAGGGTCATCGTTGTGATCCCACATACGAGTACGCTTCTCGGAAATTTTGAGACTAGACAAGTCGAAGCACACGAGCTGAATACAAGGCTTGCAGAAAAGAATCAGACCACCAGTTAAAAGGGTGTCATTTGCACAGATCCCTTTTGGTCGCGGGTAATTCTTAATAGAGCACAATGGAGACATTTTGAACCAAATGAATGCACGGTCAAAGTCTTTTGGATGGGATGTCATCCACGCAGTCAAAACAGCACCACTGCTTGAAAATGCGATCACACTGCGCTTCGTCGTGGTAGACTGTATGCTCACTCAACACTTGCAAATCCACATTCACTGGATGACTAGGGGATTCCTCTGTTTGAAAGACAACAATAGCCGCTGCAGTCTGGCTGGGCTGAAACAATAGTGGATTGTCCGTTTCGCAGCACAGGACAAGAAAGGAAGAGTTCAGCCTCGTCGCTCGGACACTTCGGTTTGCACTACCTATTGCATAAACATTCCATCACCTGCGCGCTACTCCTTCACACAGTGAGTCGTTGTTGGGGGGTGGGGGTGGGGGGGGGGGGGGGGAGCAGGTAAAACCACACCTACCCTGATTTTCTAATGCCTCGGGCATGGATATTTCTTCCTTATTAGCTCAGAGTCTGAGCTGCGTGACCTTCTGTTTTGCTACATTTAATCAGGCTTTGCTGAAATCCGAAAGCGGCACACATATTTTAACACCCCCGTAGATATTTTAAAAAGAAATGTATAAAGTAGTGTCCCTCGTTTTTTTTTTTTTGTTTTTTTTTTGTATATTGAAAAGACATCATGTGTAAATAAAAAAGGTATTGATCCAACAATATTCCTATTTAAGATGCATTGAATGAGGTACTTATTGATTTCTACCTTGAATTGGATCAGATTTGCTTTCCTATCAATCACTGTATTTACATAAACACCACTGACAGAACAAAGGGACATCAAAGTGGGACGAAAACAGATAACTTTCTCACATTATGATATAAATTCACATTGATAGATATACTGAAATGTACAGTTCCTCACGTAAATTGTACCGACCATAAAAAATAAAAATCAGCTTTTTTTAAAATCACAAACCAACACTAAGAAATAAAAGGAAAGCGTTCTCCAAGCTCACCTTCTAAAATGTAGACCTTGAAGCCGCTGCTCATCCGGGTAATGTACTGGAAGTTAGCCACAGCCATGGCTCCGTCACTTTGTCTGAGTGGAGACAAACACTCGCAGGAACAATCTGAACCTCAGCCGTTTGGATTGTATTGGAAAGGTAATGAGATTCTAGTTCTGCGCTCAGGCAGGTAAAGTGTCAGGTGAGCATGGACCGCCTAAACCTGTGACTCATGCCTGCGCTCAGATTGGCTACTCCCTGGGCCAATGGGGAGGCATTATACGCTCACTCTTGTTACAGTCTGTTTAGGTCGCAAGGTTCTCACAGGTAAACTAGTTTCATAGGTGGAAAGATGAGTTTTTAAATGTTGTGGGGTTGCTCTGTGCAACCTCCTACCAGAAGGACTTTCACAATTCCTTTAAATAGATTGCCAGTCTAAAATAAAAAAAGGAGCAAAGTTTTTTTTTTCCAGGTACATTTCTTTCTAAGACTTTTCAAATATTCTCACCAGGGTGCTCCTCTAGGTGAAGTATGCCTTTTGTTTCCCCTCCATGGAATCAGCACCTTGCCCACTGTTCTCCGTCCCTGCCCCCCTCCCCCCTCCTCACCTGAAATCTCACCAAACTGCATTTTTTCTGAGTGCTTAGCCCACCGTGAATCTAGTCATTCCACTGACCTGCTCATACACGCTCGCAGCTGTACTCTGAGCCCGCCTCACCTCTAATCCACAGGCTTTTGTTAACGGCTGGACAAAGACTCCTAAATTCTGAAGGCACTGCGGGCATGAGAACGATCTGATCTTCTTCACATACTATGACATTGGTTGTACAAGAAACACTCTGCGTGTCACTGAGAGACAGCAGCCCTTTAATCATCAAGGGGAACAAGATTGAATACACTGCTGCTGTTGCAAAGGTCTCTCTGGAAAAGTGTCTGTGAACAATAAACTGGCTCTGATTTCAACACAACAGTGCCCTCTTATGTCTGCACTGCAGAAGCGAGACCTTCAACAGTCTAAGTCCATAATAAAGGATGAAGCACTCCTGTTTTAAGGTACACACGTTGTAAAGACGTGTTTGCACAGTGACAAATTCTTTGCAGTGTTAACATTTCACAATGAGAGGCATTTTGTTTTAAAATGCGAGGAATCTGTGAGTGGACCGGCGGGTTTGAAGGTAAACCTCTTTAATGAATGCAGTTCATGCTGCCATGACAGCATTGCGTCCCAACAAATTGCTTTACTCAGTGATCTCACGTTTCAAAGTATTTTTATAATTCCGGGACACATTAACACAACGCAGTAATAGGAAAATAAATTAAACGCATCATGGCAGAGCTAGCTATGTTTAAAATACGGTTCTATATCATTTAAATGATCATTCAAATCATTTATGCAACATTTGTGTAACGTTTAGGGCAACGAGGTGTCAAGAATATGATTTAAGATTGGAAAAGCACACAAGTTACGTTCGCTTGTCACCAAATAGCGAACACCAGTTATAATAAAAGCTTCAGGAACCGGGAGGGTTGGAATGACGAGCATGGACTTCTTAAATAGCTGACAAAATTAAACGTTAAAATAAAAATGTCAAGAAAATGTTATTTTGTAAAGCTTCCACTGTTACCACATTTGAACTATAGGAGGCCATTTACAAAAGTCTGTGGTTATCTGCAGAGATGAATGAACAGTTAAAAAAAAACAAGGATTGTTAGAAAAAAAGACAAACGTAAATATTAGGGTGGTTTAAGTGGTTAAAAAAATCTGTTGCTTTTTTTTTACACTGCCTTATGTTTTCCTCAATGTAATTCTTGGTCTTGTTTTGTAATACTTGTTTCACTTGGGAACAGAATTGTTCAACACCGCTCTTCTATAAATAACCACTTTTGTGTAGATAGCAATAAAACAGTTTGCAAATGACTGCATTGTATTACTAAATTAAACCAGATACTTGTTGGTGTTCATTTCCTTTTTCTTTGTGCCCCATTCGGAATGTCAGGCACTCAGTCCTGGTCCTGGTCTAAAATTACATCAAGATCACATATTAAGGTAAAACAAAAAAGGGAGGGTAACTGCATTTTAAACCATCACCCCTACATTTTGCCAGGGTTACACAACAAAATGAATTCGCAAACAGATTAGTCTTTTAAAGGGGACATGTCATGCTTTTTGATGCCTTCCATTTCACATTTAAATCAGTCAGTTGTGTTCTATGCAAAGTTTAACTGCAATGCTATGTTGCCCCACAGCCCCTCATTTACCTCTGTTGTGAGGTGTGTCTGAGAGCAACTCGTTTTGGTGCTGTCTCTTTAAATGCAAATAAGGCACTTCACGCCACACCCCCTCCAAGTTGCAGAGCGTTTCCACTCCACCCTGTTCGGCCATTGTTGTAGTATGCTTGGGGGTGGTGTAATAAACTGTGTGGGTTAATAGATCCAACAACCAAACATTTTCACTTTATCCACTTGTAGCTTCAGCATCCTTCAGTTTTGGACTACAGAATCATGCCGGAAAAAAAGTGGCAGATTCGCGAAATTGGTTAGCAGGATCCATGACCTTGTGTAGCAGCTCCACAGCAAATACTGCAATGTAATTGTTCAAAAGTGTAAAAGGGAATAGAGGAAACTGAAAGGATGGGAAAAACATGACCCGGACAGAATATAAAGATATCTACGCACAGTGGTGGTTCCAGACCAAATTTAGCAGGGGGGCCAGGGTGGGGCCAGTGTTTTTTCACAGGGGCACAAAACAAAAGATTGGGGGGAAAACTAAACAGGTCAACATTTTGTCGTTTAATATATTAAGCCAAAGAGCCAATTGTGGCACTGGAACTGCAGGTTGCAGAACCCTGATCTTTTCTGATTATGGCTGGAGTTTAACATGAAACAGCCTAATTTTTAAATTATTTTTGTATATTTATCTTTTTATTTTGTTATTTTATTATTGGGTAAAACCATAAATGTAAAAAACACAACTGATCCAAATGACCAGTCAGTCACTGTATCTTTGTCAGCATTTATCATCCTAAGAAATTTAATATGTCTTTAGTACAGGGGCCATAACAGGGGTCAAGAACAGTTCTACAGGGGCACAGGCCCCTGTTGGCCCCTGTTGGCCCCTGTCTAGAACAGCCCCTGTCTACGCAGCACCTGGACAGACTTCATTAGACGTCTCTGCTTTCTCAGAGAGTCCAAGTGCCCATCAAAATAATCTGAATGCTAAAGAAGGGGATTTTGCACGATATGTCCGCTTTAAAGAAATCCAGAATCACGAGACAACATTTTTTTCAGAGCTAAATTTTAATTATTAACATTGCAGTATCTCTAAATAAAACTGTCATTTCTCGCAGCTTTTCGTTTGGTGTGTGAACCCAAAATTATTAGTAGCCCCCATCTGGTCACCCCTTACAAAAGATTCTGGAGACACCACTGTGTAGGACTTCATATGATGCTATTAGTCAACAAACAGAAGAACAAATAATCAGCATTTTTTTTTTTTTCATGAGCAGAAGTTAAGCTATACATTGAGTCTCAATGGTATTAATTATTCAGGGGGAAAGGCAGAAGGAGAAGCTGTTCCCTAATGATTACAGTCCAGTTACCACCAGCGTGTTGTTTCCATAGTATAGAGCATATGGGGCTCCCGGGGGGTGCTGTGCTGATCACCAACAGATGGCGCATCTCTTAAGAATCGACCGTATTGGAAATCAAAAGCTTCTCATGAGCGCCCGAGTAATAAATAGACGCGTCTCTGTGGGTCCCAGTGGGGTAAATTTATCCGCCCTGAATAATGTCCTGTGCTGTCATCCGCTGGTTCATGTGTGTCAGAGACCGACCTGTCACTGCTCTCATCAGCATCACCCTCATTACCCATCACGCTGCTGCGTCAAACACACATAAACGCATCCGCAACACAGGAAGTCTGTTGATGCGCCTTTCAGTCACCACTGGGCCAATCAGGAGTGAGGTCGTTTTTCATAGGAAGCGTGTCTAAGTAAATTGTCGGTGACTTACAGTAAATAAGTAAGCGTTAAATCTATAGGCGTTGTGGGTGTCATCTCATGAAGGATTAACGACAAAACGAATTAAATGTCCGATAGCATGCTTTTATTTTCTAAGCAGCCCCGGAAGTCGGCGTGTGCAGCCTGCGTCACCTGACCACGGTCCAGCCTCGCAGCCTCCTCTTCCCTCAGGATGACTGGGAGTGACGCAGGGCAGACGGAAAAAACTGGGTCTTGAAGGGAAGCAGAGCGGCAGGGATGCTGGAAAGACTTTAGCTTTTATTTATTTCTCCGGTTTCAAATCGGATGCACGGCCTGGCTCTGAGCCCAGAGGACATGAGAGTTACCTTCGCGCAGACTCTTCCCCGTGACTAATCAGTAGGGAGCCATCGCCTCGTCGTTGGGGCGGGTCAGTTTGGATACATTCCCAGGTAGGCTTCAGTGGATAAAAATGTGCATTTAAATTAAAGGATAGGTTTATCAACTAAATCAATATGAGAATTATTTGAGGGAGGGATTTAACTTGGACACGCTTGAGCTCTTATCTGCATGCCGCTTTTCTTTGCTTTAGCAGTCACGATTTCTTACTACGTTATTTTTTTTCATTTAAAATCATTATCTAATTAATAAAACCCGACTTTATTCCCTTTAGGTGACGTTGAGTCCTGTTTTTGCACATGGGAAACTAGCCTAGTCATTTATTTCTCTCACCGAACACCAAGTTCTGAGTCAGTAGGTGGGATTTTTTTTTTTTTTTTTTTTTTTGGAACCCCTGTCTCTCCGTGATTTCAACAAATCTCCACCATGAATTACTTGCGTCGACGCCTCTCGGACAGTAATTTCATGTCCAACCTGCCCAATGGTTACATGACCGACCTCCAGCGCCCCGAGCCGCCGCCGCAGCAGCAAAGCCCCGCAGTGTCGCCCGGGCCGGCGGAGAGGCGCCAGCCCCCGGCCCAGCAGCAGCAGCCTGCAGCCGGGGGCTCCGGTTTCTTCTCCTCCATATCCAACGCTGTCAAGCAGACCACTGCCGCTGCGGCAGCAACCCTATCCGAGGCGGCGGATCGGGCTGGCGTCTCCAGTCACGGCAAGATTCTCCTGGTGATCGACGACCAGCAGACCGACTGGTAAGAGCGGCGCGTAGTTTTGCGGCGCAGCGGCCCGTCTAGACAGAGAGCCAGTTTGGGCTGCAGTGGCATGCGATCTGGAAGGTCATATGATTCAGGTGATGCTGAGAGGTGCACCACGTGAAGCTTAGATAGGAATGTTTGTGCGTCGAAGGGATGCACCATGCATGCACAACACCTGCATCTGCATCGCGGCCAGGTTGCAGTCTGCGATGAAGCTGCACCGCACTGAAAAAGCATAGATACCTCTTGAACCTTTTCTTGTTTTGTCACGCTACAGCCACAACCTTATGAGCACTGCATTTACACATAATCGGGAAATGGAAAGAGATGTATACACATTTCAAACTATATTTATATATCTTTATATATACAAATCAAAATCCGAACAGTGGGGCATGCATTTGCGCCCCCCCCCCACACACACACACACACACACACTTTACCCCGGTACCCCGAAATGAAATCTACTGCGACCAGCTGTCGTCAAAAGTCCCATACATAGTAAACTGATTTCCATGCATCATTGATCCAGCTGTTCCGTGAAGGCCTCAGGTTCGTCGGAGACCATTAGTGACCAAGGAATGCAGCAGACAGGCCAGGGAGACAGTAAAGAAGCTTGAATCAGGTTTAGGTTGTAAAACAAAATCCCAAGGTCTGATAATATCCCTGGGCACAATTCAATGCATCATCCTCAAACAGAAAGAGTACAGATAAAAACTGCAAAATTGCCAAAATATGGCCATAAAGCCAGGAGTGCCGCCAGGAATTTTGGGCCCCTTGACAAGAATCTAAATCATCCCAAAAGCTCATATATTTATATAAATGTTCTTTTTTGGGCCCTTTTTTGGGCCACCTGGACCCCCTGGACCCCCCCACCCCCCACCCCAAGGGGGTCCAGGGGTCTAGGCGAGTTGAGTAGAGCAATAATCTTAGATGCAGCCAAGAGCCCCATGCTGACTCCAGAGGAGCTGCAGAGATTCACAGCTCAGGCGGAAGAAGCTTTTAATGGGACAGCTATTACTCATACAAACATGGCCTTTTACGGATGGGTGGTTTGAAGGAAAGCATCTCTAAAAGAAAGCTTGCAGAAGTTTTGTTCAGAGTTTTACACCAAGCATGAGTAGACACAGCAAATATGGGGAAGAAAGTGCTCTGGTCAGATGATATCAAACATTTCGGACCTATAAACAGTACAGACCTGGAAGAAAAAAAAACCTGTTTAACGCTGCAAAGCTCTTCAGACTTGGGTGGAGCTTCAGCTTCCAGCAGGGACAAAACCCCAAACATGAATCCAGAGAAAATGCAACCTAAATCGAATTAAGTAACAATGGCAAGACTCAAAACATGATTTTTACAGACACTCAAATTTGGCTGAGCTATATTTATTCCTCAAAGAACAATGGGTTAAAAACATCAGCCTCCTGATGGGCTAAGCTTTGCAGAGACACACTCCAAGTAAGTTGCTGCTGCCATTGAAGTGAAACGTGTTTTTACAGAAACAATGACTCATAGAGTCCTCGTTTTCCTTTCGCTTTAATTAAGCCCTTTCACAACAAACGTGCACCGTTTTGCTGTTGGCCTTTGATGAAATCCCAGTAAAGTAGATGAAAGTTTGTGGCTGTGGTGCGACAAGATGTGTAAAACGTTTTGCGAGGCGCTGTGAACTGCTAATTTTCTGAAAGGAGCCACTTCCTATGTGTGACTACACAGATAGAAGTGAGTCGGAGTCACATACAAATTAGAGATTTACACAAACTAAAGCTGAACTTTCAGTTCCAGTTCGAGGTGTCACTAGCTTTAATGTGTTAAAGACAAGCCTGTTTGGTAATTATTGCCTGGATGCATATAGTGACAGCAGCATTCTCACCTGCTTCTTTGGCTTTCAGGGTGAAGGTCTTCAGAGGAAGAAAGATCCATGGTGAATTTGACATCAAGGTGGAACAGGTAGGCTTTACAGCCCTAGCTTTTTTTTTGTTTTTTGTTTTTTTCAGGAGGAGATCGGACTTATGAAATAAAACAATAAAGTGTAACTGAGTTTAAAGAAACCTCCAGCAAGCATTTTAATAGATGGAGTCATCATTGAGAGGGATGTTGCATGCTTTTTTTTTCTGTGTAGTTGTATCGTTTTGTTTACTGATGGATAGCACTGCTTCTGATGTTCTTGTGTCAAAACAGAAATAGGCCTCCTCGCGTATAGGTTGTTTCTCTAGGCACATAAAAGCACTGGCATTATTAATGAGCTGTCATGTTCACAGAGAGCCTGGAATGATAAATGTCTTGGGGTCCATTTCGCTATTGAATAAGATCTCGTACTCAAAGTTGCATTTATTTCCAGTGAAATGCTTTCTTAGCTGAACATTATTAATGTACTACAATGTCATTACGAGTGATTCAGTACATTATGCAAGTAACCCACCTATTGATATGGCGTGAGGACCAACCGGGAGTAATTTAGCTAAAAGTTTCAGCAGAAACAAGTGGCCTAATAGTAATAGTTTTAAACCAGCTACTATTTATAGCATGCTAGGAGCAGAGAAGCTCCCAAATGTTTCAAAATTATCTTCCCGCCTTCCCGTGTTTATATAGGTCTGTTTTACTCTTAACTCTGATTATATATATGTATATGTATTAATAATGAGATTTATGCAGTGGAAGGAAAGTGTCAATATTTCGTAGAACTACCTTTTAATGCATATACAGTTGCAAGTCTTTTGGCGAAGGTCTCCACCAGCCTTGTACATGTAGAGACTGATTTTTGTTGCTTATTCTTTATTTGCAAAATAGCTCAAGCTTAATCAGATTTGATGGAAAGTATCTGTGAAGATCAAGCTTCAAGTCCAGCCACTGATTCTCATTTGTGTTCTAAGTTTGTTAGAATGGTCTTTGACCACCGGAAAAAAAGGTTCTCCACATAAGAAAACCCAGGCATTTCCATTGAGTCACTGACTTTGCTTTCCTCACTTAGCATTCATGTAACGGCAGTGGAAAGTAAATCCCCTCTAGTGTCTTGAAGAACCCCCAAGGGTGTGAGGGTTGACACAAAAAATATAGAAGCAATGATTCAGGAATACTTTCTATGTTGAAGGAAAAAAAGATGCATATGCAGCCTCTAACAAGTTTTTTTTTTCTCTTATGATTACTTACAATTCATCTTCTCACCAACTCTGACCAGCTTCCCTGTCCCCGCTGGAGAAAACCAGCCCCCAGCATGATGCTGCCACCAGCATGTGTCACTGTGGGGATGGAGTGTTCATGTGGATGTGTCGTGTTCGTTTGCCTTCACACATGCTGATTTGCATAATGGCAAATAAGTAAAAAATGTTCTCTCATCTGACCAGGATGCCCTTTTCCACATTTTTGTCGTGTGCAGTACAGGGCTAGTGGAAATCTCTAACGAGAACTTAATATTCCATTGTTTCGACAATGACTTTTTCTTTCACTCTTCTGTAAAGACTTGACTAATAACTGTTACTGTTGTCAGATTCTCCAACCTGAGCTGTAAATCACTACAGCTCCTCCAAAGTTAACATGGGCCTCTTGACTATATTGACTAACAAGGCTACTTATGGAGGCAATTGGTTGCGCGGCATTGCATTTGCTGGTACCAAAGTAAAAGGGGATGAATACAGATGAATGCCAGTTTTCACAATTTTTCTTGTAGAGCTTAGGACATCCACAGTTTTCCTTCTACTTCACAACTATGTGTGCTTCACAATTATGTGTGACATTGTCATTTTCTATCATGTGAACTCCCAATAGAAATCATTGAGGTGTGAGGTTGTGGCAAAAAGTGAAACATTTTCAAAGTACTGAATTTGTCTTAATCTTGTAGCATATTAATTGTGGAGAAAATTAAATTACTAATGACTGATGAATAAACTGTTGTTTCTTCTCATGCTCCCTAAATATGATGAATGTAGATTTTATGTCATTGAGAAGGGTTTGACTTTGTTACTGAAAAGTGCTTTGTAAATAAACTTGCCCTGCCTTGACATTGACGTTATTCTTTCCAGGCAGAGTTCTCAGAGATCAACCTGGTGGCCAATGCCAGCGGCACCTACAACGTCAACATGGAGGCCATCAGGAATGGGCACAAGGTTACTAAGTAAGTCCTTCTCAGTTCGGAGTTATCGCACTGCTGAAAATGTACAGTTCTGAGATCATAGCATAAGGAGGTGGTGTAACTATGTTCAACATTGTAATATTTCCCTCACGTCATGGGTATTAGATCCTTTAGGCCAGACTTTGTGCTGATTAGACAGCACGCTTTCAGCATGGACCGGAATGGAGACCATCGCAACATGGTGATCGGACTGCAGTACGCTGGACTGCCAAGTGTCAACACTCTGCACTCTGTCTATAACTTCTGTGACAAACCATGGGTGGTAAGTAGTCTTTGAAAACTGTTTAGTCCGCAGCGAAGAGATTCACAATGTACAGACAATTAGAGTGGCATCTTAAGGTTACATTCTCCCTCAGTTTGCTCAGATGTCAAGACTCCACAAGCAGCTGGGCCCAGAGGAGTTCCCGCTGATTGAGCAGATTTACTATCCAAATCATAAGGAAATGGTAAGTTCTTTGAAATTCTCATCTTTGCCACTTCCTGATGGGTCAGGTGTAATTAATATTTTATTTCTCATGGCAACTTACGGCATTCTTAATCAGTGTGGCTTATATTTGTTTTTTTGTTGTTTTTTGTGCTTGTGGAGGCAGAGATTCTGTTGGGTTGCAGAGTCAGTGTCAGGAACATCACATTGAGATTGCTGCTGCAGAGTAGTCATCTCCACCCCTGCAGTCTCAGGCTGACAGAACTAGGCTGGCTTTCAAGTCATTACAGTGACTGTGCCCTCTTTGTCTGATTAAACAATTGATGTTTCAATCATTAAAAATGATATGCTATGAAAAGGGATTTACTTTTTGTCAACAATTAATCTAATAAAAAAAAACATTCAATACCAAGCTTCTAAAGCCATTTAAACCACCCTTTAAAACTCCTGGACAGAATATTATTAATGGATTATCACAAGATTTATTCTCCCTGTATTCCCATTGCTGGGGTCAGATGACCTTTCTTTAAACATCCAATAAAAGAGCACCAAATACTCTCAAAGCATGAACAGTAACTCCTGATAAAAAAGGTAGGTTTTTCCTATGTCCAGTGCTGCAACTTAGTTGGAAAGATATTCTATTACACCCAGATTGCCAGCCTTGTTCCATATTATTGCAATAATCTTCTTCTTGAAACTGAAGATTACGGGATCAGTCTTAAAATAAGAGATATACACTCACTAGTCACTTTTCTAGGTACACCCACTCAATTGCCCAATAACACAAATTTAAAATAACTCAATCAGGTGGCAGCAATTCAATGCATTTAGAATTTGGATGTGATGAAGATGACTTTCTCATGTTCAAACCGATCACCAGAATAGAGAAGAAAGACAATATAGGTGACCTTGAATGTAGCATGGTGATTGGTGCCAGACAGGCTGCAAACTGCTGATCCACTGGGATTTCCATGCACAACCACCTCTCAAGCTTACAGAGAATAGCTTGAAAATGTGAGCCAGACCTGGATGGACAGATTTGAAGAGAATGTACAGAGTCGTTGAGGTGATACAAAGGCAAGTGTAGGCGATTTTAACCAACATATGTGCAAAACCAATCTTTGAAAACACAACACATACCTTGAAGCAGATGGGTTACAGCAGCAGAAGATGCTACACTAGACGCCACTCCTATGAGCCTAAGAACAGGAAACTGAGGCTGCAATTTTAAAGGCTGAACAAAACTGGACACTTAAAGATTGGGGGAAAAAACATAGATTTATCTAATGAGTCTTGGTTTTAACTGCAATATTCAAATGGTTGGGTAAGAATTTGAGGCTAACACCATGGATGAATCCTTCTTTGTATCAATGGTTAAAGCTGGTGGTGGTGCTGCCATGACAATGGGATTTGTTTTCTTTTGGACCCTTAGAACCAGTTGCTCATCAGTTAAATAAACAACCTACCTGATTTCTGATGCTGACCATATCCATCCCTTTATGACCACAGTCTACCAATGTGCTGAAGACTACTATCAGTAGAATAATGCACTATGCTCACTTTGCACAAATCATCTTAAACTGGGCACTTGAAAATGACAATGAGTTTGTGGTTCTCCAGTAATCTCCAGTCACCAGATGCTGATGCAATATTGTTGGGATGTAGCAGAAATTCAGGAGATACACGTCATATATGTACATCTGGACATATCTGGACCAAATGTATGAAGTTATCAAGTCAATTATGGACCAAAACCTCAGTGGAAGGTTTTCAACACTTTTTTAGATATATCTCAAGGAGAATTAAGGCAGGTCTAAGGAAAAAAAAGGGGGATCCAACTTGATACAAGTAAACTGTAGCTAATAAAGTGACCGATGAAGGTAGTTTAGATAACAATTGCAGGTCGGAGCACTTTTTATGTATTGCATTTTCAATGTTGAACAAGGGGGGATAGTTTCAGAATAAACTGTGATTTAATGAAGTTTCTTAATTGTAGGTACTCAAAAAAACTGATTACCAAGAGCACAATATGTTTACCAATGTCTTCAGATAGCATCAGAGAGTCTATACTTAAGATCAAATGGTGGCGCAGTTCATAATCCTAAATTTCTTTTTTGAAGATCACTGCCCCTCGGTTTCCGGTCGTTGTGAAGATGGGCCATGCTCACTCAGGAATGGGAAAGGTAGGGATGGAACGATCAGTGCCTGATAATATCTGGAACGCAATTTTTATGGGACTCATCAAGGGCCAACAAAGGCATGTTTTGACCCCTTCTGACTAGGTGAAAGTGGACAATCAATATGACTTTCAAGATATCGCTAGTGTTGTGGCGCTGACCAAGACTTATGCCACATCCGAGCCTTTCATTGATGCAAAGTATGACGTCCGCATCCAGAAGATTGGGAACAGCTACAAAGCTTACATGTGAGTCATTTTGCTGTGTTTAAATCCTAACATTTCACGTCAGACTTTCCCCCTCCTCATTGGAAGTGTATCATAAAACAACTGCTGTGTTCACCAGGAGGACCTCCATTTCTGGCAACTGGAAAACCAACACCGGCTCTTCTATGCTTGAACAGGTGGCCATGTCAGACAAGTGAGGACATGTGACTGTATGCTACTAAAACGCAAGAAACTGTGTCTCACAGGATAACAACATCCCTGTTTAACACATTGTTGCAGGTACAAGTTGTGGGTGGATTCCTGCGCAGATATCTTTGGAGGGTTAGATATCTGTGCTGTAGAGGCTCTACATGGTAAAGACGGCAAGGACTACATTATCGAGGTACTTTACAACAGCAAAATCATGCTGGCGGTTGTCTCTAATTGCAAGGGTGTTCCTTAATATCTTGATCATGTGTTTGCACTTTAGGTGGACGACTGTTCCATGCCACTGATTGGAGACCAGCAAGATGAAGATCGGGTTCAGATTGCAGAACTCGTGGTTTCTAAGATGCAAGACACTATTCCACGAACTCCCAGCTCTTCCTCTGTCCGGGCTGCAGCAGGACAGCCGGCACAGGTGCTTAAACTGCAGGCACAATATGCTTACACTAGTAAGGAGAAAAAAAACACACACACACTTTGTTCTCCATTTTCTTTGTGATTGCAACACCTGCCATAATGTGTTTCTACTTTATTTTCTCTTAAATTGGAGGACTCGGAGGTAAGGAATGACAGCCTGTGTTTGACTGAAGGAGCGCTCCTATCCTCAGGTTTACAGTATGTTACATTTTGGTGAGGTGTATAATACACCCTAAGGCTAACTCCTTATATAAAAACAAGGTTAATCTATAGATTCAACAAAGGAAACCAATGAAAACTGTTGTGTAATGTAAAAAAAACTTTCCTTTGAATTTAATTTCAACCAATGATCATTGTCATTCCAACTGTACAACAAAATATAGTGAAAATCAATTAGGTTTTTTATTTATCAGATTAAATGAAAAAATAAATAAATAACTGGAAGCATGGATAAAGACAGAAAGCTAATCATAAATTACCCCAGATACAATAACACTAAACCATATATGAAAGAGTTACATGTCATGTTCAGTGCCTTGCAAAACTATTAATACCCCTGGAACTTTTCACATTTATCATGTTACATCAAGAAACGGCAACATATTTAACTGGGATTATATGTCCCTTTATCTCTTGTATATTGTCATCCATGATGACCATGGAGCTGGAAGGTGAACTTGTGCCTCAGTCTCAAGTCTTTTCTAACAGGGTTTTCATCCAGGACCGTCATGTGTTTAGCTTCATCCTTTCACTGTGACAAGGTTCCCTGTCACTGCAGGAGAAAAGCATCTCCACAGCATGATGCTGCCATCACACAGGATTCCATATGGGGATTATATTTAAGAAACTTAATAGTTTCACAAAAATAGTTTTACACCTCTACAAACAGAACAGTCTTGCCTGTTTTTCTCAGTAACATTATCTAAGCTCCTGGTATCTGGAGTCCTCTCATCCAAACCTTCTGAGGCCTTCACACAATCTCTGTAAAGACGTCGAGATTAAATTACACACAGTGGGACGTTGCAATGGATTTCATTTAGAGGTA
The DNA here is from genome assembly GCF_011125445.2 of Fundulus heteroclitus. NCBI lineage: Eukaryota > Metazoa > Chordata > Actinopteri > Cyprinodontiformes > Fundulidae > Fundulus > Fundulus heteroclitus. The sequence continues at coordinate 35,720,614 of NC_046372.1, forward strand.
TCAAAGTGAAAGGTGCTGAATACAAATGAGTGGCACAAATTTAGCTTTCTCTGAGTGAAGTGTTTTGAAAACCATGCATCAATTTCCTTTCATTTCACTATTATGTACTGCTTTGTGCTGGTCTAATACCTAAAATTACAATGAGATGCATAAAAGTATGTGGCTCAACAAAATGTGAAAAAATTCAAAGGATATGAATACTTTTGCAATGCACCGAGGTCGTTAAACCAAAAGCACAAAACAAAAATCATTGTTAAGAAAATTAAACAATTGATTAGTTTTCAATTAACAAGAATCCACATAAGACAAAAACATTTACATAATTTCTAAAAAATTAAAAATAGTCATACATATATATATATATATATATATATATATATATATATATATATATATATATATATAAAATGCAGTAGTTAGTAATGTCATAATTGTATCAATCTGTGTAATTTGTACATGTTATAATAGATGAGACACTTTCTGAGCCATCCGTTTGTTTTTCAGAAAGCTACTTCTCCTCAGCCTGTCTCACAGCCGAAAGTACCACAGGCTCAACAGCGCCCCTCCCCTCAGGGTAATTTAGCCAAATCTTTTCATATTCATTAGTATATTGTATTTATTTAAAAAGTCCGAACGAAGTCGGACTTTCCGAATTTAAAAAGTCCGAGTGATCAGTGCCTATTCTATCTCCTACAGGTGGTCCCCAGCAAAGTCCTCCACCCCAGCAGCGCCCCCAGCCTCAGGGCCAGCCTCCTGCACCAGCTCAGCAGTCTGCTGCCAGCCCGGCTACTGCTGAGCCCAGTTCTCAGGCCAAGGCTAACGCCGGCGCCCCAGCCCAACCCCGAGCCCCAGGTCAGGGCTCTCCTCAGCGAAGCCAGGGAGGTTCCCCTCAAACGCAGAGGCAGCAGTCTTTGTCCCAGCAGCAGAAACCTTCTAGTGGGGGCCCTGGCCAGAAGACTCCTGGTGCGCAACAGCAGCAAAAACCTGCCCCACTCCCTAGACAGCAGTCACAGGGAGGGTCACAGCAGCAGAAGGTCCAGCCGAGCCGTCCCGGGCCACCAACCACCCAGCAGCCCAGACCTGCCGCCCAAGGTCAGGGTGGCCCAGGAGGACGACCCCCTCTGCAGCAGAAGCCCCAGCCCCCACAGAAGCCCAGTCAGGACAGCCCGGCTATGGGCGGCTCTCCACAACTAAAGTAAGTAGCTGTTCGCGAGAAGAGAACAACGAACCGGATCAGTTTCATCTCATTTGTACTTTTTGTGCCTCAGAACTGACATCCGCAGAATGCTTATTCTTAACTTTTGCCTGCACTGAGGTATGCATGCCACATGTAAAAACTCTGCCCACAGAGAAGTTGCCCACTTGATTGTGCATGTTGTAACGGTTCTTGCATTCGTCATTCTTACAAGTATAGTTTTACAAAACATTACGTTCCGGATTGTCTGGCGAGGTTGTGAAACGTTAAAGCAGCAGGCAGAAGATACAACATACTGGGATGCAGATGACACAAGAATTAAAATCCTTGTATAGAATCAGTTTTCTCAGGGACACTTTTAAACATCCAGTCACAGTTAATCACTTAATAACTGGTTGGTAAAGACTCTGTTTACACAACAGGAATTTATGAAAGTCTAATCCTTTGTTTGTTGAAGTGTATATCTAAGACATGAGAAAACCAAAGAAAAGGTGGCAACCCCCTTTTAAACAGAATAAATCTAAAAGACAGTTGCTAATTTTTGTAGTAGTGGCAAACCCACAAAATTCACTCAATGGTGAGACCCTGTGATGTCTCAAAGAAAGGGGTTGTTTTAATTATTGAAATGATTGTTTTTTTTAAATGCTTCTAATGCAAAATAAATGTTACCTAAAAGTCTATTGTGAAACAGGTTAAAGATCCAAAAGTCACAAATAGCTTACAACTAACAAATGCATTAAGAATATTTTCTGTTTAACCATCGAAACCATCAGCAATTTTCCAAAAGGTTTAGAAGGCTCCATAAATATGTATCTCAAAGATACAATTACTCCGAGACAAGATAATTATTCTTTTTTTATAAAGCATTTTCACAGCTAGTTGCTTTGACTTGCTGGATTGTGTTATTGTTTGCTTTAATGATTCGAATGAGCTTTATCTATAAAATATTTGATATTTTTCAGTTCTAAATGAATCAGATTCCCTTTTCTGGATTTTCCGTATTCATGATCAATACCAGACAAAACACATCACTTTGCATCCAAAAAAAAAATGTCATTCACTATTCATATCATGTCAATGCTGACTTGAAATGATAAGGAAATTCTGAATGACCCCCGGAGAAGGAATGGCCCCTTTTTCATCTTTTACTGAGACTTTACTCCTCTTTATCCCTCTCTTTCTGCCTTGCTGTGCTCCAGTCTTCTCATTCCATTCGTTTGCTGCATGACTTTAATAGCCTTTCCTTCTCCTCTATTGCCATTTCCCTCTCTTTATAGCAAATCCCAGTCTCTTACCAATACCTTCAACATTCCAGAAACCCCAGCGCCCCGAGCCAGCCTTAGCCAGGACGAGGTGAAGGCTGAAACCATACGCAATCTACGCAAATCTTTTGCCAGTCTCTTCTCAGACTGAGCTGGCATCAGATCCTCCCATCCCTCTTTCTTCTTCCGGCTGAGAGAAAAAAATGGACAGGCAAACTGATGGACAGACCCCTTCTTCACCCCCAGGAAACGAGCAAGGACCAACAGATTCTCCATTTTATGAGTGTGATATGAAAGGGTACACACTTGACACCCACTTCCCAAACAGTTACTATCTATTAGAGTGAACAAAAGGTAGAATAGAGTCAGGTGATGTGATGTTTCAAACATTTCCTGCCTTGCTTAAAGCTTAACCGGTTCATCATATCAAACGTCACAAAAGCCTATGTATGTGCATGCAACAACCAGTAACTAAATTCAGAAACAAAGCAACACAATCCTGCTTCCTTGTTTGTTGGTGCTGTAAATCCGTTGTGGTATTTGTGGTCAAAAAAAAAATAAATAAATAAAAACTAAAGGACTGTACAAATGTTATTGGGATGAGGAAAATAGTAAAACAAATGTTTCTATTCCCAAGTAAAACCCTGTTTTAGTGACAATTATTACAAGTCATACTAAAATAAGAGTTAAAAAGTGCATTTCCTTTTGCTGAAAAGAGCTGCCATTTTCTTATGGCAACAAAATAGAACTACAAGTGGGGGTTGTGGGGGCTGTTGGCCTTCTTGTGGTGATTAAATGATGTAGCAACTTAACCTAAGAGAGTAAATTTGCTAAAGCCAAGGCAAAGAGTGTTGCTTTTTAGACCTACGCTCAGAAGCTAACAGACAGGTTTTTAGGTGTAGCAATGGTGTAAAGGAGAGGGCAGAAATAAAAACGAGCACAGAAGAAGCTAAATCTCCGCCTTGTTCCTGTTTTCGTACAAGCTAACGTTAGCTCACAGTACAGCTAGCTGCTACAACATTTTAGGGAAGTCACGTTAGGGAAGTCACGATGTAAAACTCCCATGAACCAGTAATTTAAAGGTTGTTGGGAGGGTACATAAACCACCCCTTACTCGCACCCAGACAATAAACGTACAGTAAACATTGAGCCTGCACTAATAACATAAAATGTTATAAATACTAAAATTAACTTGCTTAGAAATATAGCTAAAACAATGTGATAAGAATGATAAAACGTCCCACCATTGCATAAAATACCGCAGTAAAAAACATATGAACATTAACGAATTAAAAGAGACTTATCATTCAGAAGACTGAAGTCAAATGGCATAAAATAGTTTTTACATATTTACTCTTCATCTTGAGTGAATGGATCTTCTGTCAGATAGAAGCAGCTACAAGTGTGAATATGGAGAGGGTAGAATTCAACACAAATATCAAGGTACGTATTAAATTGTGGTTAAAAATGCAAAAAATATTTATCTTTCTGTTTTTGTGTTTACAAATTTTTTTAATGGGATGCCAGAGAGTGACCAAAGTTTTCTCCTAATGCTTGCATTAAGCCTATAAAGTAGCAAAACCCTACACCTTCTCCATTTCGTAGCTATTGCTGCGTCCTTCTGGTCGCTCATATAGTTTTCACAATTTCATTTTTGATTTTTCAGTATTTTATTCCGTTTTTGATTAATTTGTGCTTTTCTGCATTAAATAAAAGAGATCATCATTTCATGTTTTGTTATACAATTTCTGGTAATTGGGTGCTACTATGAATCCATTATATTTTAACTAAGGATGTCATATCATGAAAAGTCTTTATACAAACCCATGCTTAGCTGCGATTTTGTTAATGATAGGATTATTATTCTGCTATGTTTTTTTATTTTGACCATATACTTAATATGGTGTGTGTGTTCAACATCATTCATTCATAAGTTTTAGATATTAGTGTTTGTGAGGATAGATAGCTGTCACATAAATGTCCTATAGTAATGAATAAAACCCTGCCAGAGTAGAATGAGAACTCTGTGAAAACTAAAGTAATATAAAGGATATCATATTATGCAACATGAGCATTACTAATAAGTCAAATAAACAGAACAATAATGGCAATACAAAAAGCATCAACAACAAATATGTTGCTTTATCTCTTGCTAATACGGCAATACCTTTTATGTTACTTTTAAAGCATGGATACACTCTGACCATTACCATTTTTGTTATTTGCTTTGATTTCTAAAATCTTAAGATCCCCCACTCGTTTGTGTGAGTACCACAGTAAGGTCCTGGCTCAATTTTTGGGATGTCCTGCTTCTGAAGAACACATTCTCATAACTCCCCCAAAAGTTGCTATCTCATGCACTTGTGTTAATGTCAGTAGTTGAATTTTAGGCTCAATCACCAGCATGTAGCTAAATGTTTTTGATTGAAGAAAAAAAACTTTGATCTTTTGATGGTTTAAGTGAAACTTAAAACAAGGACAGATGCAAATCCTATCTAAATAATGCGAGAATTTGCCACTGAAAAAAAATTCCGAATCTCACCACCATCTGCCTCAATAATTTTTGTACAGTCCACTTCCACAGCTCCCCACAGTGTTCGCAAACACTATGGATGTGTTCGAGCCATTTTTGACTGCTCGCGGTGATGTCTTAGCTGCATGTCAATAGGAGGCAACTGTTGCAGTCCCCAGCATCTCACTTCGGCGCTTGTAACTGTGTTGTCACATGTAGTGGATTAGTCAGTAACGCAGCTTTTGTAGGTGTCGTGAGTATGTCGTCACTCTCACTTTTCTTCCATTAACGTTCGCTGCACACGAATAAAAACGCTCTCCACCTTAAGACAAGAAGAAGAAAGAAAGCACGCCTTAGACAAACAAGAACGTCAGATCAAATGGAGCGGTCTCAGGGATGTCCACTTGATTGTGACACTTGTGTGTGGCTGAGGGTCTTCCATTTCCAGGCATAACGCGGCTGTTTACAGAGGAGGAGGAACATGCATGCTTTTTTTTTTCTGTGAAGTGAAACGTTTTGTTTTTTGCACACATTTACTGCAAAATCTTACTTGAAACCAATGTCATGCACAAATGTACGAAGTTTGCATTTTCAGGTTTACTTATGGGGCACTTGAAGCAACAGCTCACTATTCTCTCTCTGAGGTGGTGCCGAGCTGCAGAGGGGAGCAGCACAGACAGGGACAGCGTGGTGGAAAGCAGTCAACAGGTTTTTACGTTAAGTCTGGCTGACTGCAGGGCTTATAGGGGTCTTGCGTTTCCCTCCAAACTTGAGTCTGTTTTTATAAATCCTAACAGCTGCTTCCAACACTGCTTTCTATTGTTTCGTGGGAGCACACCCTCATACTCAGCCAAGGAACGCTGCATACATATTATGAGATTCAGCTATACAATAATAAAAGCGAAACCACGCAATGAAGGATGCTTCTCTGTAGACGTTTTAACACACGCTCTGCAGAAGCTCTCTCTGATCACTATGGAAATCCAAGTTGTTTGTGAAAACCGATTCTTTTTCCAGAAGCTATACACGTCTTCCAGAAATAGTGCATTGCGTTTAATCTTCATGTAAAGCTGCCGTATCCTGCTTTTTAGAGACGAAATGATTAAGCCAAGAAAATGAACAAGTCCCGAGTCCCCTGCAGATTCTCCTCCACTGTGTCTATGCTTATTGTTCGTGTAGCCACAGTGACCCCTTGTGCTCGACAGTGCATAAACGTGCGAATGTCCAAACCAGCTAGAAATGTGCTGTAAAGAGCTCGGAGCGAAGCAGAATGTCACCTCTACTCCCCCTGCTGCTATTCGTGCTTGTTGATGTTAGGTGTGCCGGCAAATTGTTCAGTTTTTATTTTCAAAGTGTTTAAGTAGCTCTTTTCCTTGTTTTTGGCATTGCTTTTGTAAAATCGACGAGGTTCCATTGTATGGAGCTTGCAATGTTGTGCATTAATTGATTCAGGGTATCATTTTTAAATTTCAAAACTCAGTATCGGTGCATTTTGGTGTCTGATTTATTGCAGTTTATTTGGAAAATCAGCAATACGTAAAAGTAAGCCATCACATTTAGCATGGATGTTTACTCAAAAAGAAAAAAAAACACACATACACACCCTCAGAGGCCTCCACGCCATTCTGGGACATAAAACATGCCGATGCCAAGAAGTTTTGTTTCCTTTAGGTTGTGGGTATTCACCATTCTATTATTTACTGTGGCTATATTTGACAGTGAATGTAATTTCTTTTTCTTTTCATACAGATGATTTTATTGTTTACCTACTGCACTGTATAATCATTGTGAAGATGTAAAATCATTACGAACTTGTGAATGGGTGAAAACAGTCAGTTGATGCCTGCCATATTTAAATTGTTACACCCTAAATGTGAAAAAGTGCTAACGTCTGAGGTTTCTCGTCATCAAAGACAAGACGGTGCATCGTATAATTCATGGTGGATTATTGAATTAAGTGTAAAAAGAAAATAGATGTTATATGCAATATAGCTATATTATGTGGAAAAAAATTATGTTATTGAAATATGGACATGTTCAATAAAGTCTATGACCAAATATGAACATCGTGGTTGTGCTTGTTTTTTTTCTTGCTGTTTTTTTTTATTTAATTAAACCTAATTCTCCTACATACCTTTATCTTTGTATTCTTGTGGAGAGATGCAGCCTTTAAAGGGGTAGTTTAGGATTTTGATTCTGCCAAAAAAATAGCAGATTATGGCATACCTACAGTCCAATTGAGTTGTATCCCTTAAAAGCATCGCATCACTTGCATTGGGCGGTTATTTATGCAGAAGCAGTACAATATATACACAGGAAATTGAGTCAGGAAAGTGATAATCAGTGATAATCCTGTGTAAAATGCTGTTTATAGAATATCTAAACAGGGAACTATACAGTAAGGAAACTACCTTCTGGCATTCTTAATTGCAAGAAAGTTGCAAAAAGACTATCTGGTAAATTGCAGAAATGACCATATATTGTAATGAACCTTGTTGGATAGAGGAACAGGGTTGTTGGACAGACCAAAAGGGAGGAAAACAGTTTAGAACTGTTTGAGAAATTTCTTCTGTTGATTTTTTCTGTCAAAATTCAATATCTCCTTTTAATCGGCAACTACTGAGATAAAATAGACACTCTGGAGTGAGTGAGTGAGTGAGTGAGTGAGTAACCTTGGAACAAGAAAATGTGGTGCAAATGAGAGCGAAAGGTCAAAGCGGCTCTCACACTTTGACACGGAGAGATATGTCAAGCCCTCAAGAACAATCCATGCTGTAACATCAGTTCTCAAAACTCTAATAACTGGAGTAAGTATTGCTAATTCCGTTTTCCTAAACTGCCATTACATTTTTGCTTTTGACGCCGTCACATCAGACAGTTGCACAGAGCGGAAACAATTTCCATGGTCTATTCCTTACATGTTTACAGCAGAAAGATCATTGGTTGTGTACTGCCTCCTAGTTCCATTTCCTGCGTAAACGTTCTGCATATATAACCAACTAATCCAGACGTGATGATGGTTTAAGGTTCATAAAATGTAACTGGAACTGTTTTGAGATTGTAGAAGTCCAATTTACACCTGGCCTCTTGTGGATTACCCGTTAGGCGTGTGGGATAAAAAAAATTATTTTGATGTCTAGAGTTTCGGACATGGACGATTATGACTCAACTAACATCAAAACTTTATTGTCCCACATGGTGCCAATAAGACCTGATAATTTAGTCGGAAAACAGGAGTGGTTTTAATGTCTTTAAATTAAAAAATTTGGATGCAAGGCAGGAAAAACTGGGAGCGCTCTCAGGAACAGACAGGTTAGTGGCTGAACAGTACTCAGTGGGTTGAGATGAACACTGAAATCACTGAATCCAACTAATAGAACCTGGGACTCCGTGTGAGTCCTGGAGGTGATGGTAGTAAAGTCACAAGGACTGGGGCAACAGAGTCTCACAAACACAAGGAACAGGGCAGAGGCAAACGGGAAATTCAGAGTGTGGGTGGGGGTCATACACAGCAGGCTGAGGCAGGCAGAACAATCCAGAGGGACAGACAGAGGAACGGGTCAAGGAGCAGATCCGAAGGTCAGTGCCCAGAAAACTGAGGCCAATGTCGTGTCTGACTTTGGCAAGGGAGAGACAGGGAAAATCCGCTTAAAAACTGGGTCAACAATAGGCAGGGCAATCAGAGGAGCGCCGGGTGGTCTGCTCACAAAAAGGCTTTCAAGAATCTGGCAGATACCGACTGTGAGAGGTGGTTATTTATAGGTAGAATCACAGGTGGAAAGACTGCTGGTAATTAGGAACGGCGCAGGTGCCACTGCTCCCACTAATTAGTGGAGCAGAGCAGAGAGAGGCAACGCAGGCAGCCTGCTACAAGCACAACAGAGCAGGGCAGGGGACAGGGAAACAGAGCAGGTGCCTGACAGTCCCAATGTCAATCCATGACTTGGTTGTGACGAATGCAGAAGGCAGATCCTGTAAGTGTGCAAGTCTCGCACCCAAACAGTTTACATAAAATCACATGCAAAGTATCCAGCTCGACCTGCCCTAAAAAAAAAAAAAAAAAAACGAGCTGGACAAGAACCGCAACATGTGCAGGCTGCAGTAAAACCATCCATCTAGCCAGCCAGCTGTCAGTGGGTGAGAGGTGAGCTACAGCCTGAAGAGGATGGCAGTCCATCGCAGGACAAACAATCATCCACACACACAACTCACACACAGGTCTAAATATAAATGAGCTTCATTAGAGTGTAGTGAAGAAAGCAGACAACTGACAAAAATTATTTTCTTTAAGTTACAAATGAAGTCAGATATTCTGGACTCATTGTTTAGTTGTGGACAAGGTCAGCTGCTCATTAGTTGGGTCAAGGCAGAGGTCCATGGCCGTTTTATTGGAGAGCTGGTCGTACGCCATTTTGGATGTTTAAACACGCTGTATTTTTGTCTGAGGAATTTAATCGATAACCAATTTATAATTGCTCCATAGCCTTCGGAATCCTAAGTGGGTTGATTTCTGAAGTTTCCCATCCCTACCATCCATTAGCTTCATCCTCTGGGATCATATTTTCTCTAACTACGGTTCACTACTGCAAGTAAAATATTAACCGTTTATAGGCTTAGAACAGAACCTCACTTCAATTTCTTGTATGATCCCTTTAAGACAAGTCCCCAAATAAAATAATGATTGGTGGAATTTAAATTCCTTTCGTACAAAAAGTTTCCATGTGAAACAGATAATTTCACATGGGACAAATTTGTTTTATGTAATGCTTACTGCTGGTGAACCCGATATTCAGCCGGACAGAGTTACGTTTAAAAGGTTTATTGTGAAGATGATGAGTAGTGGCGGGTGAGGCAGACAAACAGAACCAGACTAGGCAGGTGAATCTTGGCAAAAGGTGCAGGCTGGCAGGGATGAGCAGGAGGAGACCAGCGGGTACAGGTAGGGAGAGACCTGATCAGGCGACGTAGACCGAGGAACCACCAGAACAGGTAGAGCGAGCGGCTGGGACTCACGGGAAAACAGGCAGAACTGCAGCACGCAGACACAGGCAACTTCGACTGAAGAGTCCAGCTGGCTGAGCACACAGGATCCGGAAGAAACAAGATACCTGTACATCACAAAAGAAGAGATGAGAGGTTCTGGCAGCGATGAGTTGGCTGAGGCAGGTAAATGTAGGTTGGTGAACAGGTGAGCTGAGTAACTTTATTTAGTGGCAACAGGTGGAAAGGATCTAGAACAGGATGGTGGCTGGAGGGAGACAGAGTTGATTGGATGACGACTGGTGGCTGAGAGGTGACAGGCTGATAAGAAAAGACCAAAGGCAAAATAAACAAAAACCTAAATCATAGCAGTTTTATATAGAGAAAAATGGTCTGTTTGGGACAGATGTGCTCTTGTGTAGGCATTTAACTAAAATAATGTTATTGCTTTTTCACTTAAATGTAAATCTTTGAAATAAATGCAACTAACTACTGAGCTAAATAGTTGTTTCTCTGTTTATTTAGCGTAACAGCAGTTCCACACTGACCACAAGGTGGTGCAGACCAACAGTCTGTGGCCTGCAGCGTCCAGCAACACAGAACTATTCACACATTACTTTGGATCCCAGTATGTTCCTTTTCTCATTTAAAAATTGAAACTGACAATAATAACCATGTGCATTGTTTTTGCATATCATTAAGGGTTTATTGGCGTAAGAATAGTTGAGCTTGTGATGCTTCAGGGTTTCAATAGAAATGTTTTTTTTATGAACATATTTCATTTTCACATTGTTGTTTTTTTAACACTAAAAGTGGAATTACACAAGTTCGGTCAAAGCTGCGCAGGCAATGGAAACACTGATGTATGCAATGTGACAAATGACGGTACTGTTTATCATCGAGTCATCTTTGGCAGGACGGTGGCCTGTTTTTTTGTTTCGTGATGTCATATGGTATATTTTGGTCTCACTTTCCTCAAGGCTTTAATTCTAAATCCAGCAGCTGCAGCTGAAACAGAGTAGTATGTGACACCCCACCCCCCCACCACCTTCCCAAACACACACTCATCTCTCCAGAGCCCTGTTCTGCATAAGTCAATGACACCATTTGCAGATGAAACAAGTGCAATAAAACGGAGTATTCTACCTCTCCTCATCAGCTATAAAAGGTGCCGTCTGTATAATTAGGCCAAAGATTTTCTGCACCGTGCAAGAGGGTACAGTTTTATTGCAGACATTTTTTATTTATTTATTTATTTTTTACAAAACACAGATTGCATACAGAGTTTTATACAGTATATGCTCCCTCACGAAAGGTCAAAGCTTTTTTTGTCCTCCGTCTTGCTGCCTTGCATTTTCCGCACGGGGAGACTGCACCGTTCCCTCCTAACAAATCCAGGTTCGGTAAGTGGGCAGGATGCTCATCCCATCAGGGAGAGCAGCCTCATCTGCTGTCTAATAACACCACCTAAACAATGACTTTAATATCTTGCTGGAAGACCACATGGCTGTTTGCTATTAGCCTGTTTGTCATAGCTTAGTACATCCATTCATAAGAAGATAACAACGGGCAGCATTTGGTGCGTAATTCTGCTGATACAGATTTTCTGACTTTGCTGGATAGAGGACTTTGCCAGCAGTGGTTTAGTTCTGCTACCGGCGAGGGAGAAGGAAGGAGAGGAGGGTTGGGTGGTGGGTGGGAGGGAGGTGGGGTGTTTTGGGGTGTGGGGAGGCATCACGACTTCTTCTCAGAGCCAGGATATTTGCAGAGCTGACCCATTTTCACAGCGCAGGGACGCTGCGAGCACAGGTACATGTGTACACGGCTGCATCCGGAATGCTTGATTGCATATGTTAAGATTGCATCAGTTCAAAAATAGAAAACAAGCGCCAGCACCGACGCGCACATGTAACATGTAACGGGCGAGTGGTGCGAACCGCGCAGCATTCCGAGGCTGGGCAGGGAGACGTGCTTTCAGGCCACCGTCACGTGTTTCGTTCAGGGACAGAAGACAACAAACGGTCTCGGCTGTTCTTTTCGGAGGGGACAAAGAGTAGACGCTCAATTCAACTCTTAAACTGTAGTCTGGAGAGGCGCTTACGGCCATTATACGCGGCCTGCAGCTCTGCACAATTAGTGCAACCCAGTACTGCTTTGCATTGTGCTGCTGTGGGGTTGTCGGTGAATGATATCCATATTTAGAAGGCCCTCATTGATTCTTCCTCGCCAAGGCACAAAAGATTTTTTGTCCCTCCAGCGTTGAATAGTGGGACCTTAATGACAGCCCCGCTTCACAAAAAAACCTCCTTCCCGACCCCAGTCGGTGTTAGAGAACGGCAAGCCGAGGCTGCCGGCCCCTATAAACAGACCATTACCGCGTTCTATTTCTATTCTGTTACATAACAATATCACGGTGACAATACACCCGCACGAATAACTCACATCACCGGGAGCTCTCGGAGAGAAGCGGGCGCCCGCTGAGAGGCCCATCTCCTCATTCCAAGTGTGTTTTCCCCTTTAATAAACTTGCACACATGACTGAGTGATTCCTGGGCCAAAATGGCAGATGATGAAGGATGAGAGAGGAGTGCGCAATAAAGATTTAATTAAATCTCACCATGGGATGTCTTACTGGGACTCCAGAGACCAGGACAGAGGAGTTTGTGTTTGCTCAGACAAGCTGTGAATAATATCTGCACTATTCCCTTCTTTGACCCAAATGCACACAGAGGAGGATCTGAGGGGTCTTTCATCTTATTTCGCCATTAAGGTTTCCCTTCTGCTTCAAACTGTCAATCTCTGCCGGAGATTATGTAAACGGTAAAAAACGCCGAACTTTCTTTGCATCCGCTGCTCGGTGGAGACTGATGAGCAGTTTCACCTCCCTGCCTCTCACCTCTGTGACGTGGATTTTACCGTCTCCGTGGATTACTCTCATCAGCCCTTCATTTTATTCCCTTTCAAATCAATCCTGCCTCTTTTGCTCCTACTCACTGTGGGTTACCATGGATACCGCTCCCTACTGGTTTGGCTGGCACATGAATTTGTTTATAAATGTTTCTCTGAGTGGACTGGAATGTTCTTTTTTTTTTCTGCGCAGTCACAGTTTCCTGATTAACATTTTTTTTATCTGATACGTTTCACTTTCTACCCATAATGATCATAATATTATTCATTTAGCAGTTTTGAGACCGTGGCGTTTCAGATACCTGAGGATACAATCTCCCACTCCCTCTGGTTCCGCTAATTAGAATCACTTACAAAAGTATTCACATCCCTTGAAAAAAAAAAACTGATTTCATTGAGATTTTATTCGCTAGACAAACAAAAGGAAGCAAGTGATTATTGAGTAGGAGGATTTGCAGATTTATTTTACAAATAAAAAGATCTAAAATGTATAGCACTGAGATATATTCAGCCACCTTTACCCTGATGCCACTAATCCATTGCAACCAGTTGCCTTCAGAAGTCACCAAATAAAGAGATGGACTTATGGGTGTAGTTTGATCTCATTCTGTGAAGGCTTCGAAGGTTTGTTAAAAAAACATAAGTGAAAAACAGCACTGTGAAGACCAAGGAACAGCGCAGAGAGGTCAGGGACAACAACAGAAAAAGAAAGGTGCCCGCTAACTGCTCAGGCAAAGACAGCATTAGAGAAACAGGATAGATGCCCATTGAGAATCTGTCACTTTTACAACCATTAGTTGCAGCTGCACTCCAAATTCTGGCCTTTATGGAAGAGTGGCAAGAGGAATGTCATTGTTTTTTTTTAAGCCACTGGAAGACCTACTTGCAGTTTTCTGCAAGCCATGGAGGGGACACAGTTATGTCAGACGAGACTAAAACTGCACTTTTTGGCACAGATGCAAAATTCTATCTGTAGGGAAAACTAACCCCGTACATCCCTTTCAAAACACCATCTCCACGGTAAAACATGACGATGGCGGGCCCTTAATTAGCACGGACAAGGAAGCTGGTCTCACTTAGAGGCTGCATGGAATTTTTTTTTTTCCGCTTTAGACTGCACCTTTCAAATCCAGGCATAAATCCAAAGGACAATGTGTAGCAAATTGCTCTTCGTAGACACTCTCCATCCAACCTGACTGAGCAAATTTTTGTGGAAAGGTGGTAATGACGTAGCCAAAACGACAATCAGCTTTAGCTGCAATGGAAGGTGCTTCTACAAACTATTAACTCAGAGGGAGCTGAATACAAACACACACAACAGTGTTCAAATTCTTCATCTATTATTATGGGCTGCCTTGTGTTGGTATAGCTCACAAAACACAAATAAAGCACACAGCAGTTTGTGGTCAGTGTTAATGTGAAAAATCGTGGAAAGCTTCAGGGGATATAAGCACTGTTGCAAGCCACGTCATATACTGTAATATAGTATAAACAGTCATTTGCATCTAATCTGGGCCGATTCAGTGGGACTGGAAATTACGCCAGCGTGGATTCTCAAGGGCCACGGTTGAGCTGCATTTAAATACTTCACATGGCCACTTCTAAATCCTTATCAGAGTTCTGAGTGGTGCGCATCCTACACGGACAGCCACAACCGTCTGGGCCAAGGGAAGTGGCCAGAGAGGATCCACTGGTTTAATTTGTCGAAGACTTAATCAGGGTTTGACTGGATTTATGTGGAGGTCTGGGTGTGTCTCCCACTGAGTCGTCACATTCTCCACTGTTGGACTTCTGTTCCTTCTCGGTATCTAAACGTTTTGCTGGTGGATCCCAGAAAACCAACCATAGTCATTCGTGTGGCTTTGCAAAAGGGTCTAATTCTGGCTGTTTGAAATATTCAGCACTGCAGGGGCCGTATAAAACATCTTTGGCTCCCCTGGGAATGCCTTGTAGCACAGTGAGGCTGAATTTGTTTCCCTTTTTCATCTCCGTCTAATGTCTTTTTCTTGTTTGCTGTGGTAAATTATTTAAGTCGAAAATGAAAAATAGACTTTACCTATCGCCACATTATGGTGCTTTGCAAAAAGGGTTCACGCCCCTTGAACTGGCAAACAGTTGGTCTTTTTAAAACCACAAATGTCGATGTGTTTTATTATCGTAGAGCATTATTATGTCACGGAGCAGCACAAAGAAACACAAAAATGTGATTCAGAAACAAAATTATGCATCGTTTTTAAAAACGCTTTTGCAAAGAATGCCGACTTTAGAGGGGCTGTGCAGATCCACGGCTCAAGAGGTACTAGTCGCGCAATCCACAAATCTGATTTTAACAGACAAATGGCAAGACAAAATGCATTGTTTGAAAGAAGTCCCATTTGCAGTTTACCTCAAGCGATGCTGGGGACCCGGCTGAGATGTGGAAGAAGGGGCTCTGGTGGAATGACTTGCCGGCTTGCATGCAAAATGCCACGTGTGTTGGAAAACGAAGATATCCAGCACATCCCTCTGAACACACCGTTCAGAGGTGTGAAAAATGGTGGTGGCAGTATTATGCTGTAAGAATGTTTTTTCTCTCACAGGGTACGGGCTCAAAAAATCAAAGTGTCAGGCTTGAAGGAAAGATGAGTGGAGCCACTCATCATATGAAATAAAAAATAAATACATTACTGGTTGTGATGTTTCAAAACGAGTTTGAAGTTCAAGAGATATGAATCTGTGTGCAATGGACAGTAGCTATTTTTGGCTAAACTTTACATGCATGGGTTTGTGACTGCGTGTCCATCCTCGCAGCTCTTACATAATCCCCCCCCCCCCCCCCCCCCCACACTGGGAACTCAGAAAGCAGAAAGTAAATCTACAGTGAATCACTTAATCCAACATAGACTTCATGGGAGTCAGCCAGAGAACTGAAGGGTGTTTACCGAGAAGCATGAAGGCTCGTTTGAGCAGCCGAGGCAATGCGAAGCAGTGCTCCGCTTTAATGCTCTTACTTTGTGGTGGCGAAAGCCTGATTGATCCCCGTCAGTGGTGTTTCTAATCAACAGAGAGCCATTGATTTTTCTCTCCGCACACTCTGTGAGGTGCCCAAGACACCTGCTGGCAGCCAGCTGACAGACACGGCTAACCAACAGCTGACACACGCCGATGCCAGTTTGCCATGATGGAGCGGGTGAGTTACACATGCTAACATAGAGACGCTGGGTGCACAATGTGAGATGGAATGTTTTGTGAATCATATCTCATGCACGTTGCGCGCCACAGATGGGTGTCTCTGCAAGCCAGGGGTTGTTTTGTAACCGGTGTGCAGGAGCACTTGCCATATGCAATCACACAAATGCAAAAAAAAGAAGGAACAAAACTTGTCCTCATCTAATGTGCCGAAGAACAGGGGGGAGGGGGGGGGGGGGGCTGTGTTTCCTGTGACAAAAAGGATCTCTGTCCCCGAGTATCGTTACGACCATCAGCCTGATCAGCAGAGTTTGTCTGGAGAGGCTTCCATGCGCAGGAAGAGTGCCTCAGTAAGCAGTTCCTCTGCTGGAGTCACATGCTTTGAGCTGAGGCTCGCAGCCAGCTGTCCCCATCATCAATTCAGACAATGCAGAAGGACGAGGCGAGGTTGGAGTTTGGAGCAGAAGCATTTAAACAGACCGACCTGGGTGTAGAAACAGCAAGATCTGCCAGCACGTGGAAACCGATTGTTGGATTAAAGTCACAGCTGTTCAAAATGACTTCAGACGTTCCACTACATACATAGGCCAAACAAGAGTGGATAGAAACAAACCACATGGGAACAGCAAAAAATTGGTCTATTTAGTTGCTCAGTTGAAATTAAAAAAATGTTAAGCAAAAGTGTCATCTGTAAACTAAATGTAGAGCTGAATTAAATCAATCATTCATTATTACTACTGTTGCATATTAATTAACACTAAAAAATGCTGGGTTATCTTGAAGCCAGATGATTAATTTATGATGCTGGGACAGAAGTACCAAATACTGGCTCAGATTTGTGGTCCTGGTTTGTTTGGTCAGAGGAGACTTGAAGGAGCCAGATTGTTCCATCAACATGACCTGATCCAACTTCCTTGAACCTCTTCTTATTTCGGCTTTTCCCTTTCGGGGGTCACCACAGTGAGTCATTTGTCTCCATCTAATCCTATCTTTGCATCTTCTTCTCTCACACAAACCCCTTTCATGTCCTCATTCATTCCACTCCAGAAAAATATTCAAAAGACTTTGTGAACACACTGGCTAAAGAAGACCCTCTAGTGTATAGAGTGTCATTGTCCACAATGGCAAAAGTCTTTTACTGACATGGGCTAATTGGCCACTCAGGAATGAAGAAGCCATCACTTCAAAAGCAATATAAACAGTTAGGTTCAAGTCTGCAAGTGCACGCTGAGAAATCAATCTTCATTTTTTTAGAGATATGTCCCGTCTTCCACCGACACTGAAACTGAAGTGCTTGGCCACAATGACCATTTAGATGAAAAGGGGGAAAGCTTACAATCCTGAGAACACCTTCTGAGCTGTGATGTACGTGGTGAGGACATCATGTTATGTGTATTGCAGCAGGAGAAACTGGTGCACTTCACAAAACAGGATTATCACAAGGAAAGAGCATTATGGAGAAATATCTAAAGGAGCATCTGAAGGTATCGGACAGGACGTAAAGCTTTGATACAAATGGGTCTTCCATATGAACTATGACCCTAAGTAAAATGTTAAATTAGTGACAAAGTGGCTTAAAAACAACAAAGTTAAAGTTTTGGAGTAGGACTGGGCCTTTACCATATCATTTTATCGTTATTGTGAAAAGCTCCTTATCATGATAAGAATTTGGGTTTATTTTGTACAACCATAAATTCTGATAAGTTATGTCTGAAAACCCCCCAAAACTGCCAGAATTGTCAGGATTATTTTAGCTATTTTCTTCGCTGTTGGTTTCTTTAGCGCATCAATAAATGTCAATAAATTCAAATTTATAATTAAATGTCATTACTGTGTACAATTTAGTAAGAAAAATCAAAATTCTTTAAGTGATTTTTGTCCTGACGAAGCATATTTCGAAATTTGTTTTAATATATGTTAAAATATTAAATATGTTTTTTTAAAGACAGTATTTGTATTTGTGGGGCTATAGTTGACATGAAGTCACAGCCACAAAGTTAACTAAGAAGTCTACAACAAGCTGGTTATAGTCTTTTATCATTGCTTTTATCATTATCACAATAGCACCACAATATGTTCTGATAAAATTTAAAGTCCTTATCGCCCACCCCTATTTTTGAGAGGCCATTACACGGCCCTGATCTCAGTCACATACAACCCCAGTTCTAATGAAGTTGGGATATTTGTTGGTTTGAACAGTACATCTTTGTAGTGTATTCAATGTCGAAAATGATTTGCAAATCCTTGTAATTGGTTATAATTTACGTTTCACACAATGTCCCAACTTCAATGGAAGTGCGGTTGTAGAGCTAAAAGAGTGAGTGAGCGAGCAGACCTCGCTTCCAGTGAGGGCCTGCATAAAAGTAGAAGATTGACTAAACATACTTTAAGCGCTCATGTGTAACAAGCATGCTGATTATATTGAAATTATTAATATATATAATTTATTAATTTTTTTCACTAAGAAATAGTTATTCCACATTTTGTTCCTGGCATAGGACAAGTTTTTTTTCTTCCTCATGCCCAGAGGAGTGGGAGGGACACCAGCAGTCTTCAGTCAAGTGAGAAAATCTGCAGAAAAATAGTTTAGTGTAAAGTCTCTGGAACCGAAGGTGTCAGGTTTACATTTTCTCATCGTGGAAAGCGCTAAAACGAAATCTGTCATGGCAAAATGCGCACAAACACACACACACACAAAAAAAAACGTCCCTGGAAAGGCCCATAGCATCTCAGCAGAGACCGCATTGCTGCTCCGACGCCCAGAGAGCGCCCCTCCTCCTCCATCCCGCCCCCCCCCCTCCTCCTCCCCACCCTCTCCTCTAAAAACACGCACAGCCACGCCCCCAGAGACACGCGCACAGGCGCAAGCTGTGACACACCTCCTCCTCCATCACACACACCAACACGGAGATGCGAGCGAGAGGGAGAGCGAGAGCAGGGTGATGCAGATCACATCATGAAGGACTAGTCCTAGGATCGCAGCAGGTGCGGAACGGCTGAGGCTGCACCTCACGGAGAGAGAGAACAGGCTGCCGCTTCACCACCATGTCCCCCGCATCCGACCAGCAAACCACCGACACGGTAAGGAAGGCCTCTCCGGTACGTCTCCTAATAAATGCCCAAACTTTTTTTTTTTTTCTTCTCCGCCTTATATCCACAAACGATCTCGTTTCGAGCTCAGAGGCAGCCGGTTAGGGGCAAGGTGAGGTGGGCTGTGGACGGCCCTGTGCGCCATTGCCGCAACACTAAAACCAAAGGGGCGTATAAGAGCGTTATTAAAGCAACTACTCCAAGGCTGAATGCGCCCCACGGGCCTGTGGGATCTGCATCAGATTTATCATCACTGGCTGTAAAACCCACTCAAAGGACACAGGGGAGACTATACCTCTCCAAGCTGCTTTTAGTTTGTTATATACAGCACGCATTGGAATAAAAAATAAATAAATAAAGTAAAAAAAATAAGCGGGATGCTCATAATGTTTCTGACACATTTGTGGTTACTCACATGCCACAGATTGCCCTCTGCACCAGCTTAAAACAATGGCTGCTAATTATTAGTTTTATTTTCAGACTGAGATTTATGCAACTGCAAGGGGGGGCTGAATGGTTTCCTTGCTGTGGGCTGTAGCCATGGAGACAGTATGTGGCATGTGGTTTTGGACTGCTAAAGTGCAGCGTCCACGCTGAAAAGAAGCTTTGAAGCAGGGGAGTGAGCGGAGGAAGGAATGCACATATTTACCCAGTTCCAGATGAACGCTAGGGAATTATGAAAGTGTCTGAAATGGCTTGTGATGATAAACTAATCGCTAAATCTCTACCTGACTTTTTTTAGTTGCACATTTGTCTTATTTTCATGAAATTTTAGCTTCTGAGTTGGCGTTGATGATTTTAATCGAGCTGGGAACACAGTAGCTATCAGAAATGATGCAATTACTATAGAACCACTAAGTTTATATTTTAGAACAGTGCCAAATAAGACATACAAATGTTATAAAATAGGGCATCTACGATAACTAAAGCTGGTGTCACTGTTATGACATAAATAACTGATTTGTAGTTTTAGACATTTATATGCACATTTAGGTAATGTTATCCGCCTAAAATGTAAAAAAAGGTTTTCCAAATTTGCATACGGTAATTTAAATGAGCATAATACGTATACATATGCACCTAGACGACTAACGGAGTGGGTTCGTTTGTAGAGGTTGGCTGTAAACAGACAGGATATTAAGGTGAGCTGCAGAGACATGATGGGGAAAGATGGCTGGTCACTCCTCTCGTCATGAACAGATGGTATCTCCCGGTTGGCTTGTGGGTGAGTGCCAACTAGTAAGTCCATGTTTGTGTTAGATACACAAAAGCCCCTTGTTGGAACGTTTTAGGTGTTCTTTATAAATCTAAAGAAATATCTGAATATATTTTAGAGAGATTATACAAGGTTGGGTTGAATTTAAGACATGTTATAACAATTTTTCTCTTTGAATGGTGGAGATGGGTGGGAGGGGCAGTCCAAATTAATATTATCTATCTATCTATCTATCTATCTATCTATCTATCTATCTATCTATCTATCTATCTATCTATCTATCTATCTATCTATCTATCTATCTATCTATCTATCTATCTATCTATCTATCTATCTATCTATCTATCTATCTATCTATCTATCTATCTATCTATCTATCTATCTATCTATCTATCTATCTATACAGAGTGATATTTTCCACCTTTATTTCTGTTATTGATGATACATTTTTGCTTAAAGCTAATGAAAACAATGTTTGTACAAATGTGGTGTACAAAACTCCGCTTCCTAAAAATATGTTCGGCAACTTAGAGACAGTTTACTTTTTTATATTCACATCTGATATATACATATAAATCATGATTATAATCTTATGGCTCAGAGAGAGTAGTGGTGATATTGTGGTGATGAATGAGTGGAAAATGAGTGTTAATCACAACAGATATTGTCATCCCAATGCTAAAACATAATTAAATGTCATGTTTGCTTTACGGCCAACATGTTTAAAACATATCTGGTTAAAATGGTTAAGAACTGTTTTAAAAATGTCACAATCAAACGTTCATCACAGGAAGTAGTGAGATACTATTTCACTGACCTGTTTGGCAATTTCTCCTAATGACGTTCTCAATAATTAATGACCAGTAGTTACAGAGGCTTGTTAAGTGGAAATGTGTTGCTAGATGTAGTGGCTAGAACTCAAAAACGAGTTGACAGCAGAAAACTATTTAAACTGTGTAATCAGATTTAGCAGTTCTGCAGAATGATGTTGAAATGCAATAAAGGATAATTCTGAGGCATATTATGTAATTATCAATGTTATTATTACCAGTGTTATTACCACTGAATGTATGGGAACAAATTGCAGTGTAATGGCTGACAGTACCTTTGTGAGTTTTTTTTTCGTTAGTTGCTTTTACTGGAGCAAGAAGGACATTCCTTTTTTAAGTAAAAGCATCAAATCAGAAAAGGTAGCTAAAAACAGACATTGACTCTGATATTGGAATTGATTTGATTGGAGTAATTCTGTTGTATAAAACTGAAATAGGAATCTGTCATTTCTACTACTTTCTAAATTTGCATTATTTATTGTTATTTCATCGTTTAATTTTATGTTCTCTCTCTGTTCTTTCTCTTCATAGTAGCTACTTCTGGCCTGCTTCTCTGTTTAGATGTGACACCGTCCTGGAAGGGGGCACCTGGGCTACTACTGCCAACAACCTCCTGTTCTCGTAGATGATACACCTGGTCCTTTCTATCAGTGTTTAACCCTGTCTCTCTCCTAGACACGGCTATTGGGTGAGCTGTTACTGCGACTCACCGTATGTGCTCTCTTTCATTCTCTAGACTTGAAAACTTGCTCAGAGTTTATCTGCTTACCTGTGTTTCTTTCATAGATGAAGCCACTAAAGGAGCTAGTACTGCCATGACCTTTTGCTTTTCTTTCACATAGAAAGTACTCTCGGATCAGCGCTTCTTTATTATTTTTATGTGTATGCTGTTTCCCTCAAACCTCCATATGGTCGTGGCAGATGGCCATTCATACTGAGCCTGGTTGAGCTGCAGGTTTCTTCCTGTTAAAAGGACGCTTTCCTTTCCACTGTCACTACATGCTTGGTATGAGGTGTTGCTGCAGTGTCAACAACACATGGCAAGTGTTTTCTATATGCTCATCCAGATGAGTGAACTCTGTAAGTCAGTGACTTGATGCAACTTGCTGGGTTTCCTTACATTAAAATTTTAACCACTTTGAATATTAAAGTGAATTTGACTTGCATGGTAAATGGCCTGTACTTGTATAGCGCTTTATCAAGTCCAGATTATCTCAAACTAAATTCACACTACTTTCAGTCATTCGCATGCTGGCGGTGACAAGCTAGACTAGCAGAGTTGAAGCTGCAATACAATTGGCGCCACCGGGCCCTCTGACCACAGAGTAGTACCTTCTCAGTCAGTCATATAGGTACTGACAGTCAGTTATCTTTGCAGCCATCATGTTTAAAACATAGCTGGTTAAAATGTTGTTGTTGGTAATGGTATCCTAAACCCCTGAGACAGAGCAGGGGTTTGAACCGGCAACCCGTCAATTACAGGCAAACTCCTAGCCCCTGCACTACTGTCACCCCAACTGCTATGTTTGATAACTAGTATCTGTTGGAATGTATGTCTGTGTGATTCAATAGAATTGGCTTTTTTTTTCATAGTGCTCTGAGATGGCATGAGCTGTGAATTGGAGCAATATAGATAAACTGGATAGAATAGAATTGTATGGGTTACCTAAAAACAGCCAAAAACCCAAGAGGGAAAAAAAAATCTCGGTCTTTATTATAAATTTATATTAAAGGTATATAGCCACATTATATGCAAATAAAAAAGACCAAAAACCGTTTGATCATGATAAAATAAAGTTATATACACCAAGCCTCCATCCTGATAATGTTTTGTTGGCCCTTTTTGTGGATAAAAATAGCCCGAGCACCAGGCGCGATGACCAGATATAAACAGATGTGTTGCTATCTATTAGCAGTATCGCAGAAGTACTATAATGGCAGTTTGCTTAATTAATAAAACAGTATTAAATAATGCCGGACCGAGGCTGACCTTCTGAAATGCCTCATAGTAAAGTGGCAGCTCGGCGTGATCAAAGACTTCCCGTTATTAATTAAATACACTGATCTACAGCAACTTTAAGAGCCTTATATCAGAAAATATACTCATATCAATCAACTCTGTAGTTACATCTGAGCGATCAGTGGCTTTAGCGTCCGCTTCAGTGAACACCAACGTTCATACTTTATTCCCAGCAACATTCCAGTCTTTTTCCCCTTGGAATCATGTATCTTTTCTGTTTTTTCCCCCCCACTGGATCTTGGGCCATTCTGCATTGTTTCGCTGGGTTATGCTAATAGCCATTAGCCACATCCTTGTTTTATCCCCTGCTGTGCATGTGCAGTGTTGTACTTCCTCTGTTATTGAAAATAAACACGAAAGGCTTTATTTACTAACAAACTGAGCAAAAACAAAGCGTAAAACACCAAAATAATAACTAATATGCCAGTAGGATAGGATAATCTTTCATAAAAACTTTCTATGCAACCAGAGTGAGGTACTGACATATTAATAAATAAAAAAGTCAAATAATGTGGCTATGCACCTTTAAGTTAAAGTTCTTTTGATGTTATTTAGCAACAATACATCACAGCGTTACCTATAAAAATATAATTTTAGTTCAAATACCACATAAATGGCAATTTGCTGCATATATTGCAAAGTGTACACTTTTTGCCCCCTTCTTACTTTAAGTTAGTAGTTAGTTACTAATGTATGATTGTTTCTATCTTATTTCAGCTGTGCTTCTTGTCTAACAACAGTATATGTATAGGTAATTATTCATTCAGTAATAAAGGTTTGTAAATGAGTACATATTTACTCAAGAGTACCTCTGCTTGTATCAGTTATACTTAGAGCAATGTTTAGAGCAATAGAAACGTGGTGAAAAAACTTGTTTTCTTCTTTCTCTGTCTCTTCCATAGGCTGTCTTGATCCTAAATCAAACTGACAGGAGAGCCTTAGAGTTCTTTCAAGATGACCAGAACGCATCCCCCTGATAAACTGGCGTCAAATCTGTACCGGGACATCATACTAAGCGACACTGCTAGTCACTCCGTTTCTCTCCATTCCTCTAAGCAATGTGACTTGAAAATGCTTGATAAATCAGACATAATTAACAAAAGACACTGCCGCAGTTTTGACTTTATTGAGTCTCTGGATGATCCACAGTCCTTCTCCTCCTCAATGGAGCACCACTACAACAGGCCTGAACCTCAGACATTAAACAAAGATATCTGGAATGGACTGGATCAGTCGGGCCATCTTCGATTTTCATCTCCCGATCTTTTCAATACCAAGCAGTTCCAGCAGCAAACTACCGAAGACAAAACCAGCTATCTTACATGGTCAGAGTCAAAAAGGAGATCAAGGTCTAAAAGTGCCCCTAGGTTAAAGGCTACCCTCACCCCGGTCCCAATCTCTGTATCTCCACCACAGGTCAGGAAGGGGAGGGATGGATCTCACGCTATTTCAGATTCCATGAGAACTGCTGAAACCCAACGTGAATCCACTAGCAGGCCTTTCTTGAATGAGGTGCATCCTATTAAACTGCAGCCCCACACCCCCCTCTATGTGTCAGACTGTTTTGAGCAGGATAAAACAGAAAAACCAGCTGTAAGCCCTCATGTCAGGTGCCGTGTGGACATTAAACCAGATGCTGCTGTACTAGAGCACACATCGAGGCAGAGTCCCAACCCACATAGTGGACATCTTTGGCAAAGGTATTCTCAGGCCAGTAGCAGGTCCGGTTTGTATGTCCCACGGCACATTGCCTCCTCTCCAACACCAACTCCAAGTGAATGCTACAGTGGAGATTTTAGACAAGGGTATCTCTATACCACCAGCATGTCTCCTATCTCTTACCAGCACCTGGACACGCACAGGATACCATCACCAACACCACCATATCTGAGCCAAGAACAGAGAGCATACTCTAATCCTAACATACCAACAAAGTTTTTCTATACAGAGGACGCTGTTCGGTATCCAGTCCACCCCTATGCCAGGTCTTACTTCCAGGATGATCGGTCCAGTCTAACCAGTTTTGGTAGTGCAACCACCAGTCAGTATGATCCAAGGACTCGATGGGTGCACACACTTCCTGTGAGGTCATACTACACCGACCACCTTATCAACAGAGAGCCAGCTCACTCTGTATATAACAGGCCTTACTCCACAACTGAGAAAGGTTCAAATTTTTCTCAAACTCCGCTTTCTAGAGCGTACTACGGAGAAGACAGTCGGTTTACTCCATACCATATGAGTAACTCAAGGTTGTTTTATTCTAAACCGTTCTCTCCTGAAGAGCAGTGCTTTCCACCAAGGCTATATAACACAGAGGGTTATCGACGCCCCAGAATGTCCCAGGCCTTTTCAGATGACTGGTATCGCTCTAGCATTTCTGGTTTCTCTAGCCACTCCTCGCAGAACACACCACCAAGAGTGAGACAAGACTTTAGCATTCCCCCCTGGTTTACTAACAGCTACACAGAGGCAAGTCGACTTGGAGCAGATGTCAAAAACCACTCCAAATCGTGGGACAATATCATATATCCACGACATGAACGAGAACACACTGTGCCCCGTGGACGAAGCTATGAGAATCTGTTTCACCAAGCAAGAGAAGGGACATCCAGTGATGTTACAGCTAAACCGGTCATACTTAACCTTTCGAGTTCACCAAGGCGCTATGCTGCACTCTCTATGTCGGAGAACTCCTTGGAGAGGAATTCAAACAAACCATGGAAAAATTCTAAGAGTGGACACTGGTTTGTTACTCCGGAGATCACCATAACAGACAATGACCTATGTGCAGGCAATGCCAAGCGTCGTGAAGTCCATTCTGTCAGCTGGGATACTTCTGATGGTGAAAAGGGATCAACTCAGAGGCTTCTTAATCAAAAGAAGCCACCCAATACAACAGAGATGACCAAAGAAAGGAAACACAACAACTTCTCGCTTCAGCAGAGTCTGGAACAGCTGGATGAACTCTTAGCTGATTTGGTCATTGACTACAAACCCCCGACATGCAAAAAGTCAAATGAAAATCTTTTAGACCAGTTAAAACAACTGATCACTGAGGACAATGACAAAAACACGGAATCCCTTGCACTCGAAAACTTAGAATGCCTCAGCACACAACTCCCATCCTCTAAATCTAGCCCAGACACATTAAAAGACCCTGATAGTGGGTGTGATGCCTTCCAAAGGAGCGCAGAAGAATGTTCTCCAGAGCACAGCACAGATGAAGATGACACTATGGCGTGCGCTAACAAGAAGTGCAATCGGATTGAGAGCATGTTCAATGCTTGCTTGTACTTCAAATCCTGTCACAGTTGTTACACCTTTTACTGCTCAAGAAATTGCCGCAGGGATGACTGGGAAATCCATAAGGAGACATGTCTCTATGGTCGTGTCAGCAGTGTGTGTCGGCATAGTCTTAAGTTCTGCAGAGAGAATTCAGAGATCCACAAGGCTTTCTCACGCATTGCTAAAGCTGGCTTCCTCTCCAGAGGGAGAGGTGTTCTCTTTTTGGGTTTTGCAAATCCAGAGACTGCAGAGAACTTCCTGCAAGTTGGGCTGGAAAGCCTCCTAATATCTCCAACGTACTTGTCTCTTAGAGAGCTAGATGGCTTTAAGGACAACCTCGGTGAATATTGCAAAGAATTGCAGCAGGCGGGCAACGAGTACGACCCCAATGAATGTTTCCTTTTGAATGTATCAGTAGCTGTCGGTGAGTTAGTGCCTAACAGACCTTCACCGAGGGTCCAAGCACCGACGGTTCGAAAATATGCAAAGGTGTCTTTGGCCTCCTCAAGTCCTGACAAAAAAGTGCTCAAGATGGATAGTGAAATGGAAACTCTCATTCTCACACCGCCTCCAGGCACACCCGACATTGACAAAGACGGGGAGGAGGGAAGGAAAGCGAGAGAGGTGTGCTTCGTCAATATCCAGCGAGAACTCAGGGCCAGGGGAGTCTTCCTCCGACATGAGTACCCCAACATCTATAATCAGCTGTGCGAGTTTGTGGAGAGTAACAAAAGGTTCACTCCCACGACGATTTACCCGATAGATAAGAGAACAGGGAAGCAGTTCATGTGCATGATCATGGCGGCATCTGAGCCAAGAACACTTGACTGGTTGGGCACTCCTCATCTTTTAGATGATATTATATAGCACAACACTAAATGGCAACAATAACGATGTCAACAGCACTAAATGTATTTACTGTAAATACATATGGTGGTTTAACAAATTGAACAATTGTATATGTGTAAATATGTGACTTAGTTTGCTGACTGCATCCCCCTCGCTGAGTTTTCTCTGTTCCCAACTCCTCCCCATACTTAAAGACAAAACAATGCACTTTTAAGGGTTTACCTGTATTGGCTCGTCTTGATTATTATGCACTCAGAAGAACTAATAGCCTGCATGTAGACTAGGCTCAAACCAAGTTATTCAGGTGTTTTAAAGTGTAGAAAGAATATATCAAGTATATATCATTCAGGGAGTGCACATTCATTATCTCAATGATATAGTTAAGACAGCCAATACCCTATTGCAATGGTAACTATATTTTCACTATCAAATGTTATATTAGAAATTGAAGCGCCATCTTGCAGTGGTTGTAATATTACAACTGTTTGTATTCAAGTATTTCCTTGTTATGGTTGTGTGGATATTATTTAACAACACATTATTTAATAATGTTTCATAGACAAAGAAGTACAATCGAGCCATCTATTTGTATTTTATTTTTTGCCCATCAGACTAAGCGTTTTAGTTGGAGCTCATTTCATTTGATACTAATGCTTGATGTCATTCTTGTACAAATTGCTTAGTATGAAAGTGGCCTTCAGTTAAGAACAAACAAATGCATCTGACACAGAGCAATGTATGGGATAGGTATTTCTAAAGTATTAAGAGCTTTAGATATATGTTGTTTAACTAGAACTGTAAATAGACAACTATTTTGCTCAAAGCATGTTATTTATATTTAGGTATTTTTAATGGCTTTTGCTTATAAGTGAATTTATTATTTCGATAACAGTTGCTGCTTAGAAATGTGAGAGGTATATCAAACAGTATGTAACGAGTATTGGATCATTTGGACATCTTGACCTAGAGACCCAGAGAACTATTACCGCCACACTCTCTGAATTTAACCATATGCAATGAAAGAGCAACCTTGCGTTGTAAAATCCTATTTTACTACAAAAACTGAATATAACCTTTAAATTGAGAGTTGTTTGCACTATGACATGAGTCCTAAAACAATAATGTTCCTTACAATGCTCCAGCACTGAACTTAGCCTGCTTTAATTGTCCTTGATCACTAAGCTAAGGTTGCTCGTTTCCTTGAAAATATATCTTTGTGCAAGAGCCAACCCCAAGTTTCTATTTTGTGATGTTTCTAACTGCTGTATAAATATATAATAAATGGACTTTAACAAGTGTCCAAGTGTGACATTCTTCCCCCAAATTAGGATGTATATATATTATTTTTTAAGGCATTTCCAACCAGTCAAATTATTTGCTCTCATCAGCATTTTTGACACCACTTTAAATATTCAACTAGGACTTTGCCATCATAACACGTTTTACACACAGACAAGTGCTTTTAAAGGAACTTAGATTAATGTATACATGTAGAATCCAAAGTTGCTAGTCACTTAGGTCTGCCACTTCAATGTGTGAGCTATAACACTAACAAGGCACATGAAGTAAGCTTGGTATTCATCAAGAAATTAGCTAAGCTGTTATTTGCTTTTGTTGAATGATTTAATTCCAGTTATGAACAAAGCAACTGGTGGACGTGTGAGTGAGCATCAAGTCCTTCTTTATCTTATGTGGTGTTGCCTGTTCAAGGGGTCTGGCATTTCTGCTGTTAGAGCACAACCTAGTGGCAGAAAGCACCTATTACTCCCATCAACATTGTTCCAGAACACCCCATACAGATTTATTCTGTTTTCATTTTTTCCTTCCTAGATGCTTAAGATTATATCCATTTTTTTATTAGACAGGGATAACCAGTGAATATTCAACACACACTTTTCAAAGAGGATTGCTGCTTATCAAGAAAAAAAAATCAATTCAAATCACCCTAACCCTATGTGAAAAAAACACTAAGTAACCTCTTTGTTATATTGGGAATTAACTGCGATTAATAATCTTTTTAAACCTAATTTCAGTTTTACTAGCCATAAGCAGACCCGATTACTGTCAGACGTGTTGAACAAGAAACTACTTAGAGAGAACCTGTCTTAGATGAAGTAGAATAAAGAAATCCAAGGTAAGATGATTAACAGTCACATACATCTCACAGTCTGGAATGGCTACAAAGCCATTTATCAAGCTTTTTGACTTAAATGGACCAAAGGGCCATTTTTCACAAATGGGAAAGCATGGAACAGTGGTGTGTACCTTCCCAGGAGTGGCAGGCAAACTAAAATTACTCCAAGAGGACATAAATATCTCATCCAGAGGGTCACAACAGAATCCAGAACAACATCTAAAGCCCTGCACTCCTCTGTTTCCTCAGCTGAAGGCAGCGTTCATGATTCAACGGGACTGAGAACTGAATCATGGGAGAGTTCTGAGGTGAAAAACATACCAACAAACATGGTTGTGTTAGAGTGATGGTCTGGAGCTGCTTGCTGCTTTACGACCTAGAAAAGTTGCATAGATTAATGGAAACATGTTGCTTTCTAGCAGACAATCCTAATGGAGAATGTCCAGCCATGATTTTGTGAACCTTGAGCTCAAGCACAGTTGGGTTATGCAGCAGGTCAATGAAGCACACCAGGAACCCTACCTCTAAATTGATGATACAAAAATACGATTTCTAAGAGGCCCAGTCAAATATCCATATCCTTAAACAGCCCATTCATGCAACAGGAGCAAGCCAAAATCTCTTCATTTTGGCTTAAAAGGCAATTACTTTTCCCCAAACAGCCAGGTTATATAGCGTCCGACCTTTTCCCCCATGTATTAATAAAATCGTCATTTAAAAAAAGTGAGCGGCTTCTCACCAATTCTGATTTCCGTATCCAATATGGCTGCCTTGTAATTAAAATGTAGGGATAACACAGTAAACCATTTATTGCACTTCTGACAGAGTGTATTTTATCAACTCTTCCACAGACATCATGCAACCTATGTTTGTGAACCCTGTCAGTTCCTTTAGTGTTTGAAAAAAATAAAATGCAAATACATACACTGTTATCCCTTTATTTTGCTAACAGTATTTATAGCTGTTTACCAAGCACAGCAGTTAGCATAGCCCATTGCCTTTTCAAGTTTTGAACTGTAAAGGTTGAGCTGAGTTTGTTGTTCCTGGATCAATTTTATGATTTCAAAGGCAATAAAGTGGTCAGTGCACAACAGCACTTGTTCTTCACTCCTGACGCCTTCAGTTTAAACTTGGAGATTCTTTATATATTCTAAACTTTGCTTCTCTTTGAAGTAATTACTAATTAGTAATTTTGAAGTACACATTTCTGCTTGAACTCGTCTTTTTGGCTGTGGTTTACATTACAGTCAAGTTTTGTTTAGCTTTATCCTTACCTTGTAAATTAATAGCATATCCCTGCACCTACGCTTGTAACAATATAGGAGGATATGCACTTCTTTTCTATTGCTCATCACTTACATTTACTCAATACTGATGTTGCCTGACACATTTATTTATCTTTTGTTTATTCATGCACAGTTGCCTTATTCACCCCCATTTATAACTGTTTACAGTTCAATTTCTCACCCACAACTATAGCTGTCCATAACACATAGATGCAAACTCTTGAGTGACTCTTTAAACTTGCTTATTTCTTTTTTTTTATTGTTGTTTAAGCTATTCCTTATTTTTACATACCTTATTATTATGTTGTCTGTGTTGATTTTATTTCTAGGGAACCAAAGGTAATTTTGTTGTGATGCAGAATGCAAGAACACACTTCATGCGCAGTGATGCCAACATTATACAACCCAGATCCAGAGCCACACATTTTTTTTTAAAAATAACCTTGAAATGGGTACTTTTACTATTGAAAACAAAGCAAACATACTGTCTCCGTGATGAACTCTGGGAATCGGTGTGCCATAAACCTTTAGATCTGTAAATTTCTCTAAATCTCTAAATTTAAAAATCTCTGAGATCTCTAAATTTTGAATATGGAGAAAAAAATGCAAAAAGACATTTTTAAGTTGGGATGCGCAGATAATACCTGCTTAGTTAAAAAAAATTTGGAAGCTCCCTTTAACAGCGTCTACTCTCCGTTTGCGCATGCCTGCTTTTTGATGACAGCAAATGACAGAGTCCCGATTAGCCGCAGCCAGCCAACGTTGGACCGCTAACCGCCAGCAAACTGCTCTTCTGACCCGACAAATCCCATGAATAGCCGCGTTTAGAGACTCTGGGAAGAACTTGCAGGGGCCAGTTACGTTTGGTGAGTAGCACGACCCACGTCACGCCGAGTATTTTGTACCACGTCTGGTCTCCGAGGACCTCAGAGCCCGAAAGCTAAGCTAAGTCAGCTAGCTCGTCGTTAGCTTGTGTTGCTAGAATTGCTAACGGCGTTAGCCCCGCTCCACCAGGGCTGCTTTCTGCGCCCCTCCTCCAAATCAGTGCAAACACACTTGGGCATTATCCTCGGCTTTCTTGTACTGTTTTCGTTGTCGTTTTTTGGACGTCAAACCGTTCGTTCAGTGGTAATTCACGCGAAGAAAAGCTGTCGGACAAGCCACCTCTACAGGCGATATGGAAAAACCTTACTTGACGTTAATAAAAAAAACGGGATTTTGGTGTATGCCTTGCTAAGCCCCGGGTTTTCCTGCACATCTTTTGGCAGTCACACTTGGAGCTTTGGGGTTTAAAGCAGTCGGCAGCCAAATGCAAACGTGTGTTTTTATTTTTTTTTTATATATTTTTTAGCGTCTCCCTCCATTCCCTGAGAGCAATGTCCGAGCTTAAAAAAAAAAAAACACCGTCCTGCACAATAGGTGATGGGACGCTAAAGCGAGCTGGGCCTGGAGTGGTGGCTGAACTAGCAACAGCAGATATTACTGGCAGGCAGCTGTTTGTGGCAACACTAGATTAAGGAGGGGGCGGACGTAGTCACGTCCGAAGATACTGGCATGACAGCAATAAGTGGGGTGATTAATGGGACAGTTGTCTTCCCGCTGTGTTTGGCATTAAACGAGAAGATTTGCATGCCATTACCTGCCAAAAGTGTGAGGGGGGGAAGAAGAAGAAAATGATACAACTGTTGTAGTAAGGCCAATGGTTAACGCTGTAATGGGAACTTGGCTGTGAGTCGTCTGCATGCTAGAGTACCTCAGTCACGTGTTTGTATTAAACTTTACTGTTTTACCCTCATGTTTAAATTCGCATCAGCTCTATCTGATGCTTAGTCGACAAGCCTTACTTCCTCTGTGGTGCTGATTTAATCACTTTGCTTGGAAATTGTGTCAGTCTTCACGCTGTGTGACAAAGTATGACTTTTGCTTCCAGCCGGGTCTATTGTTCAGGTTATTCATTGCTTTTCAGGACGTCAGTTGTGAAAGATATTCCTGCTAACTTGGGATGTTTCTGACTCAGGCCTTCTGTTGTACCATCGGTTTTCATTGACTGGAAAAATTATTAGAATGTGAATCAGATTCTAGATATCTGCATTGTTGCCTAACGTTGTTTCCTAGTAGCTGCACCTGAAGTCGGCGTTAGGGTTGGGCCGTTTTTATCGTTATTCATTTCTTATCCCGATAATGAATTTGGATTTATCTTGACAACGATAAATTCCAACTAGTGGAGTCTGAAAATTGTCAATATTGTCAGGATTCTTGTTTTTGCTGTTTTCTCCATTGCTGTTTTTTTGAGAGCATCAATAAATATAAATGAAAATCAAACGTATGATTAAATGCAGTCACAGTTTCCTGAAAAAGACTGTAAGAAGCTTTAGGTAGTATTTTATCATCACTTATCAAAACATACCACGATATATGATGATACAATTCAAAGTCCATGTCGCCCACCCCTAGCTGGCATTCAAACTGCACGTTTTTAGCTTTCTAAACCAAGTTGCTTTGGATTGTGGTGCCTCACACGTAACAGTGCGGAGCCAGAATGAACGTATCTCTGAAACAGTTGCATTCATGGAATATATTGGACCAAAAAAAAATGTTTTGACCCTTATTCCGGGGGATGTTTAAAGTTATGATTCTGGGCTGAATTGTCTCCACTCTTTTCTAAATTTTAAATCATTAACTGACATACAAAAGTAGTGTAGTCTTTAGTTGTTGTACTCTGTAAACTGCTGACGGATAACTTCTGGTCTTTGCTAAGAAGAAACTGTCTGCTGACCGGAATCGGCCGATTGTACAGAGCTGGTCAGTGATCAGCCAGTTTGAAACTCAAAAACTGTTGTTGTTGTTTTTTTTTGATCAGTGAACTCAGTGTTACAATGTCACACTAATCATAACACTCTTCTGTGTGGAAGTTGTTGCTGTAAAAATAAATAATAATGCCTCATCCACAAGAAGACGGGTTTGGCTGTATCCAACAAACGTTTTAGCCGGACAGTTAAAATATGTTTTGAATTTGTTGACAATTATCGATATGGATCAATAGGATTTCTATTTTATTGATACGTTTTTTTTCTATATAGTCCTACCCCTACTTCACATCACTGTTTTTTTTTTTAGTTCTATCTAAATTAATGAAAGTTTGCTTATTGCTCCTTTAACATTTAAACGGTAAATGGCTTCTACTTGTATAGCGCTTTAACTAGTCTGACGACCTCCAAAGCGCTTCACACTACATTCAGTCATTCACCCATTTACACCCTGATGATGGTGAGCTATGCTAGTAGCTACAGCTGCCCTGGGGCAGACTGACAGAGGCGAGGCTGCCATACAACGGTGCCACCGGCAATTCTAAATAAATAGGTTTTTAACCTTGATTTGAAGGAACTCAGACTTTCAGCATTTTTACAGTCCTCTGGGAGTTTGTTCAAGATAAGTGGAGCGTAAGAACTAAATGCTGCTTCTCTATGTTTGGTTCTGGTTCTAGGTATGCAGAGCAGGCTGGAGCCAGAAGACCTGAGTGGTCTGGATGGTTTATACAGCAAGTCTGTAATGTATTTAGGTGCTAAGCGGTTCAGTGGTTTTTAGACTAACAGAAGTATTTTAAAGTCTATTCTCTGAGATACAGGGAGCCAGTGTAAGGACTCAAACCTTTCTGTGCAGATATAGTGAAAAATATATATATCTCAGAATGTGTAGTTGTATATTTTTTTTCACATTGTAAACCAAAATGTGTGTGAATTTTTTCTTTGTGCATCCATGGATAAGAATTTTTGTTTGTAAGAAATATTTTTATAAAAAAAATAATAATTACGCAAGTTAAGAACACATTTATTTTTACACAGGTTAACATTTTCTTTTGTTAAGGTCTGATTTAAAGATATGAAGCAAAAATGTAAAACTGTGCTGTGAGTTTCAACTTACAAGTATGAATTTTCTTCCCCTCAGCTGATTGGTCCGTGTCATGTCAATCACAAATCAGCGATCCAATCAGAAAACAGTTGGGTTAGGCTGTAAGGGTTGCGCTCTACTGAGCTGCGAATCCTGGAAGAGTATTTGGCGGATCAACTGCGACCCGCCATGAACTGACAATGACTCCTGGATAGACGTCGAAACATTTTGTGAAAAACTGAGTGACAGTCTGCTTGTCTCTGATTTTAAGCCTTGTTGCTGTAGCCATGATCCAGATATCGAACAATTTGCACAGGCATGTTACGTTATAGTTTTGGAAGAGTAGTTCATGTAAAAGATGGAGGACGGCGCTCTGGTTGAAAAGTTTATTTTCAAAAAATAGATATTTGGGGAATAATTTTGTCTTTGTTCCACTAAATGATAAAGCTATGCCTACCTGAGCAGCAGAATTGCTAGCACTGTCCTCCAATATGCTGAATCTGAAAAGGTTGGCAGCCTGTTGGAAATTACAGTTTAGGTCTAGATTCTGTAGGGACACACAAGCACTTTACATTTACTAATCCTAACCACTCTGATTGTGCTCTCTATATAGATGATGAAGAGAGTTTTTTTTGGTTTAAAAAATACGAGTAAAACCCTATTTACTTTAAGCATGCTGTCTCTCACACACAGTGAGATGGCCCTGCTTCAGAGCCACATATTTAATGGCTGCTCGTGGCTGTGAGGCCAGGAAGACAGTGTTTCCTATACGTTGAGAATTTACTTGTGGTAGCGGGCAGAGCAGAGTAGCATGGTGCCTGTCTCGAAATTTTACTGTGCCCAGGTCTGGAAGCTGTGATTTTATTTATTTATTTATTTCTTACCTCGGTGTCCAATTTGCTCTCATTCCTATCTCGAGTTGTCAATTATACAATTCAACCAATCAAAACAGCACAAAAAGCAACATGCTAGCCAACTACTGAGAGAGTGGGGTGGATCACTGCATTCGTAGCCTACTTGTAGACGACCGTCGCTAGTGCTGCGTGGATATTCAGACTTATTTCTAAATGCAAGAAGTGGCAAATGAGAGCGAGCAGGAAGCAGCGCTATTAATTTCTGTTGGAAACATCAACACTGGAGCAAAGGTTCATGCTGGGAGGGTTAGCTACGGCAGCCAGGGAAGCACTAGGAACAGAACCAAAACAGTCAGCCAAATGAAGGAAACTTGGGTTACCTGCAGGCAGAAGAGAGCCCAGCTTTGTTCTGATCCTTGTGCTCCTGAGCTGCTGGGGTCGCCTCTCCTAGTGTGAATGTTTACTTCAGTGTTCAGCCTGACATCAGCACTCATGTTAATCAAAGCATCTCTTTATACTTATTCTTGACTCTTGAGTTAATTGAATGGACCCAGCACTACACAGTGTCGCCAGATCTGACTGTTTCCAGCCCAAACGCAACGTAAACCCCACTCAACTTAAAATAAAAACAAAACAATAAAAAACAGCCCAAATCTCAAAATTCAGCACAAAGCTCCCCACAAAATCAGACAATCAAATAATCTGCACACACAAGATCATTTTCTCTATGATTTTTTTCACAGCAGCTGGTGAATGTTTTACCAATAGCCTCCCAGCATGAGTATAAAAATTATAAAATTTCTCTCTCCATGAAGCATTTTTGATCAGTGAATCTTCAACCCATTTGAGGTATTTACAATTGACGTTGACCACTTCATAGTGACACTTGACCCACAAGGGATAGACGTGCTAGAAAAATGGATGGACAATGACAATCATTTGCACAGATTCCTCTCATTTCATAATAAATGAACTCATACAAGTAGTGCAAGGAGACGTCATTTTATTAAAAGTAGAAGTTTTTACTTTCTGCCACATAATGACAACAGTTTTGACAAAAAATCTTTCTTTAAAAAAAAAATCACTAAATGTTGTGAAAAGCAGCCTAAATTTTAACAACCCACCTAAAGCTATTTTTCCAGCCCAACGTGTTCAAAAGAAGCCCAATTGACAACACGTTTTTTTTTTAGATGTTTGGTATTTTGTAGATTGTTTCCGAACAACTGTGGGAGGGTTCACAGAGCCACTGCTCAGCCTGAAGCAAGTAAAGTGCCCTCTGAAGCCCCCCCCCCCCTCTTTAACTTGTTTCCTCATAGTGGGGCGCACCCATCGCCTACATTTCTTGTGACAAATCAATACGTTTCCCAAACTTTCTGCCAGTGGCCTGAGGCGGGGGTGTAGTAGCATGTTTAAGATAGTCGCACCTGGAGCCGCTTTCTTCTCCAGCAGGCATCCACTGCACCTGTTAATGCGTGGCACAAACACACACCGCACACTGTTTGGAGCAGTTCAGCGCGTCCGCTCTGAGTCGCGTATAAAACGGTTGGATATGGGAGGACTTCTTCCCGCCCAGCAGATTTCTGGGTGACCGCCGTCGTAAAAAAGAGAGCTTTGCGTACCTGGACCCATGTCCGCAAGTATGAGGGAGGGAGCCTTTAGTCAGGCGCGCCCGTTTGTTCAAAAAAGTGATCAGTTCTTGGCTAGCGCTCGTTTTTCGTATCATGACGTGC
The DNA here is from genome assembly GCF_011125445.2 of Fundulus heteroclitus. Classification (NCBI taxonomy): domain Eukaryota; kingdom Metazoa; phylum Chordata; class Actinopteri; order Cyprinodontiformes; family Fundulidae; genus Fundulus; species Fundulus heteroclitus. The sequence goes on from NC_046372.1 coordinate 35,757,823, forward strand.
GCACCGTGAACGCCCCGTAGTCTTGTTCGTTTAGTAGATTCGGGGTTTAACTGTTTACTGTAAATTAGGCAATTTTGGTTCGCATTGTGGAAATTATGGGCCCCAACAACTAGCTTTTTATCAATACCTTATACAGGCAGTCAAACAATATGGGGGAATAGTTTACTCTGAAACACCAGCTTTACACTCTGGCTGTAGGTGCACGGAGTAGCCGCTGATGCTGATTGGGAGGGGGGATTTATCTTTCTGGGCGGGGCTCAATCTACTTGGGTGGGCCGCCCAAGTAGATCTATGTATGGGAAACACTGGAAGAACTAGTTTGAACGCTGCTAATTGTAGTTCTTAAAGAGCTGGTGGAATTAGCAAGAATCGCTATCGGCAGGTCAAAGTTTTAAGAGTAGGAGTTTATAAATCGGCCACAGATCTCTGATCGGTGTCTCTCTAATCTTTGGTGGGTCGCTCTTATCGGTGCAGAGCATGACTTTCAGGCACCATTCGCAAGCTGGGTTCAGTTTCACTAAAGCCCGGCAAGAGTCAGCGGGTAAAAAAACGAAGCCGGTGGAAATCCGTGCGCTCAGTTTTCGCAGTTTGACAGACTGCGCTGGGTTAGTGATCCATGCCTGGCAGATTCAAGAGTGGAAACGGTCATAGATAAAGTTAAAGCACAGCCCTGTTTTAATCAGCACGCTTCACAGCTTGTAACATGATTATTTATTTACACTGAGATGAGACGTTTAAAATGACGTTGGTGTGGGCCTGCATCTGACAGATGTTCACTGAGTAATCAGCGCGAACAAATGGGCAAACCTGAGAAACCATGTCTTTAATTGCTCACTGTTTCATCGTTTTGGTTGTTTTTGTTTTGTTTCTTTTGGTGAATTAAGTGCTTGCTGCTCACCATGAATTTGTGGTGTTATTTTTATCCTTATGGTGCCATCAACTTGGGGCTCGTAAGTTGCCAAGCGTACAGTGCAAACATAATGTCTAATTCGTCCTTCACCTGTTGCACAACGGCCTGTTTACCATTTTCCATAACATCAGCCACGGAGCCACACAGAACATTTAAGGCTTGTTTGACAGCTCCAACCCTGATCAACCCCTTTAATGGCAATATGTTGAGCTATTTTGTTGATGAAAACTAACGGGATTAGGGTTGTGTGTGTGGGTGTGGGGGGGGGGGCCATATTTTCATAAAGATCACCTAGCAAGCTAACATTAGTTGTTGCTCATAGTTACGGCTGCCTAAAAATGCATAGATTAGGCTAGAATTCTAACTGGATGTTAAAATTACAATCAACATGTTGCGCCTCACTGTCAGTTCTGCTGATCAGAAACGATGCCGTGTGGCTTGTAGCACTTAGCTGTCCTTGGTCCATTGAGCTTTAAAAAAGTACCAAGCCACTTTATTTTTCATGATGGGTAATGTTAAGTCCTTACAACTGGGGATGGAGTCATAAGCTTCTGTTTTATGGCTTCACTAATTATTGGTATTCTGATGCCTAAAAGCCTGTGTTATTATTGGAAATGTATGAGGCTTTGCAGGAAGATGAAACGTGGTTCTGCTGTTCTAATATGCAGGAAAAACAAAACATATGATCTGAGTGTGTCAGGCGGTCCTGGAGCTGATCGTCATAATGTAACATTTTTACCTGCTTAGTGAGATTCTCTTTTAGTTTTGTATAAAACTAGCTCTGAGCTAGAAGGTGTCTTACAAGTTGGGATTGATGAAAAGAAGGAAGAGTTGGAGGTTGCAGGAATGTTTCCCTAAAGTCTCAGTGCTGCACTGCAAAACGGGAACTAAAAGTAAGTAAAATGTTTTGGAAATTAGTGGTATTTTACCATTGATTTGAACAGTAAATAAGACTATTTGCCAATGTAATAAGATTTTGCACTTAAAAGGAACAATTCATCGTCATCATCTTATATCAAGAGCAGAATTCCTAATTCTTACTTTAGGGGTACAAATACTAATTCCATTGGCAAATAGTCTTATTTAGCTGCTCAAATCAAGGAAAAATACACCAATTTCAAGAAAATTTTACTTGCTTTTAGTTCCCTTTTTGCGCCTACTCTAGAACGGTCAGCACAGCAGCGTTTTCAGTATAGTCATAAACCAGGGATTCCTGATTATGCTCCCATTGTCACTGCTTCATAGTCATAAATGCAGTCAGCTCTTCCTTTGGGTTTGTGGTCTCCTAACTGTTCTAGAAAGCAGAGGCGGGGGGGTTGAAGGTGGCATTAGGCGCTTAATCCGAGTGCAGTGATGGAGGAGTTTTTGAGTTTTTTTTGTGTGTTGCTCTCTCTCCTGAGCCGACTGTGCCTGAAAATCTGTCCAAGCACTTCCCGCTGGAATGTACTTCTTAGTTTTCCAGAAATATTTCACACACGCCCGGAGGCTCTCTTCCCTGTCAAAAGAGAAAGAGCCCGCGATGATGACCTACACGGACTCCAGTTGTTCTATTTGCTCGCCGAGCAGCGTAAGAAATTTTCAGAAAAGGAAGTGTGAAGAGGATGTTGGCTCAGAGTCACGAACGCCTTTTGTAGAAAGTGAAATCCTTTTAATAGCCGTCAGAGATGCTTTGTACTTTTGCTCAGGGCTGGCTGAATGCGTGTGGGATCGCCTAACGGGAGGACCGGGCTGCGTTCCAAACCTCTTCATTCTCCGCCGTACCGTTTTTGCACAGAATACCTGCATCCTTTGCCTCCCGTGTTGTTTCTCTCTACTTTGTCAGAACTCCTCTGCTCCCACGTATGGTCCTGCTGAACAGCCGGTCCTGTGAGTCCCCTCGTATTCACAGGGTGCCCCCCCCCCCCCCCCCCCCCCCGACTTGGATGAACATTCTCATTCAGGACGCTTGGAGTCGCAGATAATTCCTCTCGCTCACATGGAGCGTTCCCGGGTTTCTCTTCTGCTTCAGAGTTCCCCAGTGCTCTCTCCATGACTGACTCACCAGTTAACTCTAAACAACCGTGGCTGTTATCGGCGCTGACGGGCGCTCTGCTCTGTGACAAAGAGCGGTCCTCCTTCCAGCTAGCCGCTTAGCATCCCGCCTGCTTTTTCACTTCTGTGTGAAGACTGAGCCGAGTTAAGAATATGACCGCGCACAACCAAGTGAGTCATGAGCATGAGCCTGCTGGCTTTTTGAGGGGAAGAGTTCAACAGTAGTGGGTAATGTGTTGTCCAGTTACATCAATCTGGTTACTGGATTAAAAATAGACTTTTGTCTAAGTTGATTACGCAAGAAATGTTTCACCGATGAGATTTATGTAGCTGCATTCTTAACAGCATTAAATATCTTAGCTATTTTATGCAGCGCAACAGTGTAAGTAATGCTCTGTTGTCTAATTGAACAGTTCATATAAATGTTAGGCCTGCACATATATTGCAGATCTAACGTCATTGTAGTATCAGTTTGCACAATATTATCAATACTCTACTCCAAGAGTCACACGGTCAATCAATGCTAGTGTAAGGAAAATGGGGAGTTGTGATAATAATGGAACCAAATATTTATTATTTTACTATAAATCTTGCCACCATGGGGTGTATGTATCCCTTCAAGGTATCATAAAAAAGTTGAAAAGGATGTTTAGGACAGTTTCTATGAATTAGCGACAGAGATGCATCGTTTTGCGGGCAATTTAGAGGGCATGGTTGCCGTAAAGCCGTCATTGGCTGCACAGGTTTTAGCAGATTCAGATTTCTTCTTAGGAGCTGTGACTGTGGCCGATCAGAATAGGGTTGGGCTAAATGAAGACATTAGAGCTCGCAGAACTAGATTGTCCTCACAAGCTGCCAAAGCAGAGACACGTTGGAATCGTCTTTAGGGAACGGTCTATGCGCTGTAGTTCTCTGCTCTCGCTCATGTTGTTCCTTGACCTTGAAATTCATGAATCAACTTTCATGTTAAAGAGGTCAGATAGTTACTGGTCTTAATGATTTCTATAGTAAAATGTGTGTTTATATTCAGTTCAATTATGCAGTTAAATTATATTCAGTTATTAAAAATCACCAGATGGCGTAAATTGTTACATCTAGCTCTATTCTGGACTTTATAATTGCACAAGGAAGGTTTTAAAATTTTTTTTATGTTTACTGTTGCAGAGGGAGCAGTCCTCTACACTGCAAAAAGGAAACTAAAAAGTAAACTTTTCTTAAAATGAGTGTATTTGGTGTATAAGGTTATCTGCCAGTGTAATGAGTAATTTTGACCTCTAAAATAAGATAATTAGATATGCACTGCAAAAGGGGAACTAAAATAAAGTGAAATTTTCTTAAAATCTGTGTGTTTTTCCTTGATTAGAGCAGGTAAATAAGACTATTTGCCAATGTAATAACATTTTTGCATTTAAAATAGGAACAATTCCTCTCCATCATCGTATTTCAAGTGCAGGATATCTAATTATCTTTTTTTAGAGGTAAAAATACTCATTCCATTGGCAAATAGTTTTATTTAGCTCCATAAATCAAGGAAAAATAAATATTTCTTGAAATGAGTGTACTTACTTTTAGTTCCCCTTTTTTGCATTATACCGCACTTGAAACAAGATGTTGATAAGTTGTTCCTATTTTATGTGCAGAAATCTTATTCCATTGGCAGACCATCTTATTTACCTGTTCAAATCAAGGACAAATACTCGTTTCAAGAACAATTTACTTACTTTTAGTTCCCTTTTTGCGGTGTATTCTAGCAGCTGTTGGCCGACTAGCGGCTAATGCCAAGTAAGTAAACATTTAGCTGGTTTTAGAAGAAACCATCTGAAAGGTTCAACTGATTTGGCTAGATTTTGACCTGCTTGTCAGATTGTTGGCTACGGCCATCGTATCGGAAGATCTGCTAATGCTTCGTCATATAATAATAATAATAATAATGCATTTTTCCTTTACTTTATAGAGTATGTGTGGAAAACCCTTCACAATAAGAACCTTACTGTTAACAGGTCACTGA